>NC_142692.1:4030000-4340000 GCF_029641045.1 Salvia hispanica | reverse complement strand
ACCAAAGGGTTGTTTAAACCATAAACATTAGGTTTAAGTGCTTACCGCTTGATTATTCAACTCCTAATATATGGTGTAACTGTTACAAAATCAATCCTTTCGATAACATTATTAATATAACATAACCCAATTTGATGATCTTTAAAGTTCAAAATGATCAATAACATTATTTCATCAAGAAAAGGAAATAGTAGTATAAGGAGTATAATTGAAGAGAACCACAAAAATGTTTTTGTTGAAAATAATTAATTATGTGTATAATAAATTCTCAATCTACTTCCAATCGTAGTCAAACATGGCCCACAAAACAGACGGAAAATTAATTTTGTGAGCATATTTTTAGGAATTAAAAATTACCTAAAAAAGTAAAAGTAAGAAACTAAAAGAAACCAGAAAAATCTGAGCTATATTTTTTACCAAAACTTGTATGCTACCTCAAACTGGTAGGCCCCACATATGTCGCATTTATTGCGTGTTATCCTACGTGGCGTGGTCAGTTATCTTACGTGGCTACTTTGTTCCCAGACACGTGTGCAAGAGTATTATTTATTCTTTCGTTTTTGAAAACCATTTTTTTATAGAATTAAAATAAACAAAAAGAAAGAGGGTATTGAATTTGAACTACTACTTGATTGCATTTGGGTGATGTTATTGGCTACATCCTTTTTTCGCTTTTCTTGTGAATCTCTCACCTCTTATCTTTAGCTCAAAAATATCTTCACAATTGCTAAAGGGAATGATAGTGTCACCCACCCCATTACGTGACAGACACTGAAGATCACACGTGCAAACACCATTTTTAGTTTAGTTGATATACATAAATATTCATTTTTCAAATCACTCACAATAAGATACTGGACAAACGTAGATGAAAAAAAATGGAGATGGAAAAAATGTAGAATCAAAAATAAAAGAGGTGAAAATTATTTATTTGAATAAATATTTTGTTATTAGTGAGAATCAACTTAGGAGGAACTATTAACTAAACAAGAAGTACTCCACACAAGTATATCTAATTATTTGTTGTTGAGCATGTGGAATTTATGGGACGTTGGGAATGGCCTATCAGTGGAGTAGGTATTTTTCAGAGGGGGCATCTCATAGTTGCATATCATCTATACTTTTTACTACTCCTACTAGTTTGCATTCATCAAACCTAATTTTTGAAATTAAAATATTAAATTATGATATTTATTTTTTTAATTATCTTTTCTTATATAAAATAGGGTATTTGATGATGTTTAAACTGACATTGTTTCAAATAAAAAAAATAAATAAATAAACACATGTTAAATGACTAGTAACTCTTTCTTAAATAACAAATGATTCAAGAAAATCAATTTTAGTGTAAATATTATATTCAATAGTAATTTTTTCTCAAGCATTTACACTAAATTAAATATTCATTATTTTTTTCCACTCGCAATATTTAAAAAAGTGATTTCAATTTGTTTTAGTGTAAAACCATAAATAAATATATTTTGTTAAAAAAGGTCCGAAATGAGATTGATTTTGGAGTATCATAAAAGATAATTGACTATTTTATTTTAGGTTTTAATGTACTATTTGGGAGGTATAAGAGCATCTCCAACCATTTACACTAAACTCAAACTCATTTTAGTGTAAATGTCACACTAAATATGATTTTACTCCAACCATTTACACTAAACTCAAACTTAAAAGAATATTCTCTCTATTATGCTCTTTTTACTCACAAAATTTGAAAAAGTTTTGGGTTTGAGTTTAGTGTAAACCTAAAGATAGGTATTTTTTTCTCAAAAACCAAAAATGAGATTGGTTTTTGAGTACTATTGGAGCTAAATACCTATCACATTTTAAGTTTTAGTATACCCTTGGAGATGGTCTAAGTCGCTAGTTATAATTTCCACGTCATAAAAAGTAAAGAACCATAACACACATGGTAACATTGACAACATACTCCTTCTGCCTCATTCAAGCTATTCACATTTCATTTTTAGTTAGTCTCATTCCATTTTCTATATTTGAAATTAATTCCTCTCGCATCTCTCCTCTATCCCAATTACAATATTCAACTATATTTTTTCCCTACTTATTATATTTAACAATTTCTTTTAAAATTCTGTGTCACTCAATAATATAGACATCTTGAGTGGAGCGGAGGTATTACATTATATTGAAATTTTATTTTCTTAATCATTATAACTTTAAAATTGATAAATCTTTTGAGAATACACGCATAATATAATTCGACTTAATCCAATTTAACTTTCAATTATCCATCTTATAAATTGAGTTTATCCAAAGAATTTTGTAAGAGAACAATCATGCCTACTATAAATCCTTGATTATTGCGGACTACATTTATGGAGAAGATGGGGCCAACTCTCCGGAGGTGTGTGGGACCCGCACCCATATCTATTTTCTATTGTTAACTAAATACACAAGTTAGGTAATTTTATACACAATGGAGCATGTCACTTTAATAAATCCGCTTAAAATAATATGCCATTATTTATGATACTGTTTCAGCCACGTCGGATTTGTCGGGCCCACACCGGTAATGGGCCCACCATTGCTTTTAATTTTGTCGCTTGTGAACTTTTTATCATCTCAAAATCACCCGCGACGCGACACGTGTCCAACAGCATTGACGTCGTCTCCTCCTACGTGGCACCTCCTATAACCGCGTGTGGGTGCATGCATTTGTAATAAAAATCAAAGTTAAACTTTTCCTTCATACTTCAACACAAGGTAATCAAAATTGATTCATTTTTTTATTTAGCAATATATGGTACTCATACGAAATTTTCTTTTCTAAATTAGAACTTCGGAGGTGCTGATTTTTTTTTCTTTCTAGTATGCTAAATAAACAAATCTTATAAGCGAATCAAGATTTGAAACTTATATATATATTTAGTATTTAGCACTAAAAAATTATTGGGAATATGAGAATAATGCAGACCCTTTACTTAAAAAGTGATGGTTAATTTACTTAATAAACTAATGCAATTTGTCTTGAGTATATCGAAGAATATAGGGTTCTTTGCCAATCTTTTGCTTTAGCTATTTAAAGAATGTATCTTGAAAATGATAAATTACTTTATTCATGAGAGGGAGTAATATAATATGATTAATTCAATTTCCTTTTTAATTAGTGGAAGTGGAGATGAGATGATGCCCCCTTTTTACATGTAGCAGTATTAAACATGGCTGGCAAGCAAAGCTTATGTGGGAGTTGGACTTTATATTATTTTATTGCTACCATTTAATCACTCTCATCATCTTGATTAATATTTTAATAGGATGTTTGTTTGCATCAACACGCACAACAGGTCATCCTCGAATTAGTTGCATTTTATTAGTTGCTTCATATTCATGAATTTATTAGATAAAATAAAATCAAATTCAGAAAAAAATATGAAAAGGTTGACCTTTAACTATTTTTTGTTAATGGGTATGACCCATTAGAGATAAAAGAGAGCAATGCCAAATTGAGTATCATACATAATCCATCCAATCAATTTATACCTTTTCTAGAACTGGGTTTTCTATAGAAGAGAATCAATCTTATTTAGTATGTTGACTTGTTAATCTTATTTATACTATCTCATAAGACAATTCAATGATTGAGGCTTACTATTTCATTATATTTTGAGAGTATGAATGATATAAATGGGTATGGGTTTAAATGGATCAGATTCTCTAGGATCAAACTTAATTTCTCCAATAAAAGAGACCGTTAAAAAAGTGAATCAAATGCTAAGATTTATTTTTATCACATAATGATGCTCTAATTAATGGGAAAAGATAAATGTACATAATTGTACATGTACATAATATTTTAAAAAAATTTAAATTTAAGTGAATTTAATTAAAATTTAGTTTTGTTATTTATTGTATTATATGTAGCAATAACAAAGAAGTGATATAGAAATTTTATGTCGAATCGTAGCATGATTTTGACTATGATTTGAATTAATATACAATATTTAGTAGAAAATATATATTTTATTAAATATACAAATATTTAAGTAAAAATTTTAAATCTTTCTTGAAGTGTTGCAAAATGATTAGTATGAAATTTATTTTAAATCAATTAATATTTATAAAATGATTTTCAATATAAAATATTCAAAAAAGTTCGATTATACAAGTACAATTATGTACGTTTATCACTGCTCTTAATGATTAGTTAATAGTATTTGGTTGTGGATATATATATTTACAATCTTATGGATTAAATAGCCAAACATATATAGGCCCAAATACCTTCTTATTTTCTGTTTGTGCTTAACTATTTGATTTAACTGATTAACAATATTGTCGCTGAACTATTTTAACAATGCACAAAAATTGAATTAAATAGTACTAGTAATATAAAAATATAGATGTAATAATACTATAAAAATGGACATGAAGTGCGACAAGCGTGGCATGCGATACAGCGACTTTAACACCAAGCGTCACTATTTTAATCATAATTTAGTTTAAATATTCAGTATTTATCCAATGTATTAAAAATTGGGCACTAGCCTTAGACTGATCTAGGCCCCATCTCCACTTCCATCTGGGAATGCATAAATTGATTATTAATTGATTAAAATATACGTATCATTTAAATATTATTGTACTATCTGCTTTTTTTATTTTATAGATTGTGTTGAAATCTGTGGCCATTTTGATCTTACTTATTTTAAATAGCAGCAGTATAGAATATTATTACTCCACTTTGATAATGGAACCAGACAATCTGGCTATATTATTATAAAAAATTAGGTGGGATAAAGACACAGTAATTAATTAAGTATGCATATTTTAGTCATCAGATCCCAAACTTATAAGGTTGTAGACAAAATAATAATAAAATATTTATGGTTTCTGAGAATTTATTTATTCATCAGATGGATTTAAAAAATACTGTACTTTAATAAGTACTCCCTTGATTAGTAATTTTCTTAATAAAATGGATAGTCTATTCTAGGTTTCTCATAATAATGGGCTTTTATAGGTAGACATCAGCCCATTCTTATTTTTATATGAAATTGAAAATTTGGAAAATGAACACGACCAAATTCTGTACATTTACTAAATGTGACATTTGTTTACGTCATTATAATGTGAAAAATATTAAATCTCCTAATAAATATCACAGGATTTATGGGGAATTGATATGTGTTGATCCGATTATTTATTAATTTTACATCGGATAAATTACACCATATACTAATTTACTATACACATTATATGATTAGATATTTAGATATGAGTCTTTATTACCCACACATATACATATTCTCACACACGCAACACTCTTGTTTAACATTCGATTAGCGTATATTTATTTTATTTTATACTAGTACATTTTGTTTGGTTCTAATACATTAAAATTTATTACTAATAATATTTTTAGTTTGTAATTTTTGAAAAAATTAAAGTCCAGTTTTTTTTTTTAATAGTAACTTTAAATAAATAAATAAAATTACATGTAACATTAAATATGTAAATAAAGATAATGTTATAACAATGAATTGAGTTCAGTATGCATTATTACAATGAATCTGCAAGTGAAAAAAAAATTAATTGAGAAAATTATACGGTATAACATTAAGTATATTACTACAATTAATGGTTATTGAAAGTAGCATATGACATTAAAGATTTCAACTATCACAACATTATAACAATGATTCGAGTTCATTATAAACATTGCATATAAGTCGTCTCAGTACTGAATCTACAACACTATAGATTACGCTTAATCATCAAAATTAGTTAAATTTTGATCACTATAAAGTACTCCCTCCGTCCCTGATTAAAAGTCACACTTTTCCATTTCGGTCCGTCCCCAATTAAGAGTCACACTTCATTTTTACCATAAATGGTAAGTATGTCTCATATTCCACTAACTCACTTAACTCACATTTTATTATAAAACCAATATTAAAAAGTGAGTCTCACGTTCCACTAACTTTTTCAACCAAATGTTCTTTACATTTCTTAAAACTCGTGCCAGATCAAAGTATGACTCTTAATCGGGGACGGAGGGAGTATAATCTAAGGGCTCCCTTAGTTAAATTTGACACAATTTCGGAAAAATATTCACTTTTCGATGTAGGCTGAAGAAAAACCAAAGGCCCAGTTAAATTGCGACCTTAATAAAAATAGCAAGGCCCAATAACTAAATAAATTTATCAAGAGGTACAGAAATTAAAGTGGGTTTTATGGTATTTGTCCCTAATGAGCTCATATTTTTGTAATTTTTTGTAACACTTTCAATTATGAATCATGCATCTATATTATCTAAAACATGAGTCTATTAAATAAATACTAATATCATTTAAAAATAAAGGTATATAGCTTTATAAAAATTAAAAAAACCCGTGGAAATACAAAACAATACAAATAAAAACAACCACTATTAGCTGAGCAGAGTGGTCAATAATTTTTTTCAAATCAGTAGCTATAGCTTAAAATGAAAAAGAGTTACAATTACAAATTGTAGAATACTGTATCTTTGAATTTTCTTCTGAGGAAAGGTGACAAGGATCTTTCGTGATTAGTGTGCTAATATTAACTTTATAGCCAATCCTATCCAAATCCATGTTTCCCAATTAAATACTAATTTTACTTTCTCTTATTTATTCCTTACAAGAATTTTATTAGTCCACGTTTTATTAGTGTTGGCTTGTAGTATTCTAATTACAACGTTCTTCCACTCTAAATATAAAATTAAACAAACAAAAAAATCAATGTATGGTATGTGCCGGTACATATTAATGGTTATTGTTTTTATATTTATAAAGACTAAAGTAGTACGTACAATAAATATTCTATGTGAAAACTTATCTTAAATTTTATAATACAAATTTCTCAATTTAAGGGACCGGCCAAAAATATGGTGAGTTAGATTTTTGACCAAACAATTAATACTCCAAACGGTTGGCTTGTTTTGGACCCCACAATTAATACTCCACATACTCTGATTTTTATAATTTAAAATAGTTAAAACAAAGACCTATATTATCCTCTACATAGTCTCACTTTGGTAGTATTAATTGTGAGTATTTTACTAAAAAAAATTTACTGTGTGTTTCGCTGTTCCATGTAGTGATATTATATGCTTGATATAAAAGTTCAAAATTTAAGATTTATTATGGCAGTTGTCACTTTTAAAGTGTGTAAGAACAAAAACTTAATAAAATATCACCATTCACCAGTCAAGATCAATCATCATTGGAAATTAGTCATGTTCTTGAAGTTTTGGGCATACGAGGGTGACGTGCACCGGATACAAGTACTTAAGAAAATGGACCATTAAATTGATCTAATAGTGTATTTAGATTGAAACTGGAAAATGATTGGCCTAACATTATATTTTGGTTTTTAAATTTAGACCAGTTTGATAAAAACAATTGATCTAATACGATAAATAAGTCCAACCCCTCTATGATTCACTATAACTAATTTGAGATAGGATGTTGACAACTGAAATAATTATAAATATACTATTATAATATCACACACCAGTGTAAAAAGAGAATTGAAATTACTATAACACTCCCTGTAACTAATTGATTTCAAGATGAACGTATACAAATAACTTTTAATAGAAAACAACTAAAAGAATAACTGAAAAACATCATCTAACAAACAGAACATCAACGCCAAAAATAAGACCATGATAACACACCAGAAGCATTCTTTTATATAGTCGCCAGTCATTTAGCCTGATGATAGGGGAAAATTGGACATCAGTCTCCAATGTATGAACACAATCACTAGCTTTTATTTCTCCTTTTTTTTAATTTTTTTTTTTTTTTTTATTGGACCTCTGCTCACCTGCTGTTTGAGCCTTTTTAAATAAATAAAAAAAAGAACACAATCGCTAATGTAATTTCTTATTTTCAACATCCCAAATGGGTTACAAGTCTTGGAATCCTCAAACTTTATTATATGAAGCTACGAAGTCCACAAATACGTGAGTATTCTTAATTCGAATAACTCTTTTGCCATTGATTTTTCACAATTTAGAAGCATCTATAAAATGTTGGATTGACCGTTTGCATAAAAAATGTCAAATTTGAATTCGATTTTAGTTTGTGCACTTCGACGCCAAAGCATACCTAATTAATAATAAAAAAAGGTAGTATCGTAGAGAGAATCGATTCCAAATCTATTTGCTGCGGGCACATAAATCAATTGGCATATGAAAAAAGTGTTTGGCCACTTGGCTGAAAATAACTTCTTATTTATTATTTTGACTATGACATACTGTTGGATGTCTTTTTGTTTCATTTTCAATATAATTAGTCCAAATTCAGACTAAATTCCAAAATGATCAGTGTTTGTTTGTTTGAAGTTTATAAAATATCACAACGTTTGAAGAATATTGCACTTTTGCACCCAACTCATTTATCTATAATTTGGAAAATGTCCTTATTTTCACCCAGCATATGTAATGCTTTAATTCCCTTAAATATTATGGAGTAGTAATTTATAAAATATTTCCTCCGTCAGCTATTAAGTGTCCAATTTAGATCGATACGATTTTAAGAAATAAAAGAATTATGAATGGAAAAAAAAATCTGAGAATGTGAGATATGTAACCAACTTTTATATACTATTTATTTTTAGACTAATTAGTAGTTAAATTTGAATCAAATGAATAAAATGCAATATATATTTATAAAATATAATAAATGTAAATGATCGATATTTTTAAAATGAAAAAAATAAGATAGGAGTATTTAATAAATAGGACTATAGAAGTTAATAATTTAGTTTCAATTATTTAACCATTTATTGATATTATCGGTAAGTCAACTGAAGTAGTAAAATTTTACATCTATTTCTGTTAGTCAATGAAGAATTAAAATGTGACATCTCCCTTTACCAAAAAAATGTGACTTCTCTTTCTATATGCTCATATGAATCCACAGATAAGAGTTTAGTACTACTGTATTTCTTCTAGCAGTGTACAGCTTTCAAATTTAATTAATTGTGTGCTCAAACGATCAATATACAAAAAGTTGATTTGTATGTATACAATATTAATATCTGTGGTTATAAATATATGGTGACTTCATGTTTGAATAACTGAATATATGGTCACATGTCCACACATGTTGAAGATTCCACAGCTAATATCGTAACAAAATTACTAACACATGTCGCACCAACGTTTGCCTTCGTATCAATAAATCAAATTTTACAATTTAAAATGGTGAAAACTTTGACTAATCGAATTACTTTACTTTTATTTAGTCTACCACGAGATTTATTTATTTTATTTCTTAATCTCCGCTGACGTGACAGTAACGACTTTAGGTATATATTTGAACACTAGCTTGATTAATATTATACTCCATACATATCTACTGGTAAATTACTCTTTAATAAATACCTACTAGTATATAAACTCATAGAAGGAACATTCCTACCGACTTTCATTGAAATTGGTAACATAAAAAAGATTAATGTCATATTTATATATTTTTCTTAATAAGTACAATTATATGAGTATTTCAGTGAGAGTGATTATTCCTACTTAATAAGTTGTGTCAAATATAAATTTCCTATTTTTTTAGTAATATGTAAGATTTGATGGCTGGATTGTGTGGACACTTATAAAAACCTGGAAATATATGTTATAATCAGAGCGTAAATCCGTACAATTTATCACCAAAAATCGGTTAATTTTATCCATATTAATTTGTGTTCATCCAATCCTTTTAAATAAAGATTTAATTAAATTTGGTATCTAGACTAAAGTAAGCAACCACGACGGATAAGATTTACTACAAACGCATAAAGATACATATAGAGAATTTTGAGATATATATGGCGACTATTTCTTTTTTCGAAAATTTATACAGTACTATTACCAAAATCTCACTAAAATTCAAATATATGGCGCAATTAAGAATTTATATAAAAAAGAAAAAAAATCTCACCAAAAGTCAAATGTATGGCGCAATCCCTTTGAGAAGTGGGCTAACTCTACACCTATGTTCCATGATTGCCGAGTGCGGGTGCGGGTGCGGGCATGGGCGCCATGACACGGATATATTTTTTAAAATAAATTTCAAGTAAAAATAAAAATATAATCTATAAATTAAAATTACAAATATCAGTTGATCAAATGAAAGATTCAATTATAGTAATAAGATAACATGAGTAATTTAGGGTTCAAAAGAATTCCTAAAAAATGAAAATAACTCTAAATGCACCTTAAAAAAGAAAAGAAATCTTAAATGCACCTTAAAGAAAGGAAAAAAAAAGATTAAATATGCTTAAAAAGGAAAAAAAAAAACTTAAATGCACCATGCATACTCCATATTCGTGAGGTAGACACAAACAATATATCTAAGTGGCATATCTGTTCTTATCTGTTATGAATCGCTCTCGCACTCTACACTTATCCAATACAATAGTAATATTTTTAAGAGAATTCATGCATTATGACGATACACGTATTAATGACGTAAAAGTCAGCAACCGCACAATTGAATTTTTGGATAAACCGAAAATTTATGAATAAATATCACCTCTATCTGGATATTGTTTATTAAATGTATGTGAAGTTACACACAAACACTTATAGTATTATACAAATAATATTATTGCCATTTACCAATATTACGATTCAATTTGATTTTCGACAAAATACATTTCTAATCAATTCAGCTCTGTTTCAGCAATATTTTTTTAGTATTAATTAATAGGATAAAACATTATGAATCTGTGATAAAAATGATATGTTCCCTAAGTATTTATTATCTGGTCTTCAACAACACCTTATATTCCATATTCTTATCCAAAAGTAATACACCTAAAAGTCTAAAACTCACACAACTGATATACACGTGTCATGACACCATTGGTTTGCCCCCCATCTTGCCTCACACCCCATTCTCACTCCTCTATATATACTTCATTCATTTTGTTCCATTTACACATTAGTAAGTCCTATAGCTTTCATCAATCACAACTCTTTCTTTCTACTATCCTTCTTTTCCTACCTCAAATTTGAGGATTTTCTAAAGAGTTAATATAAAGATAGATATATAGAGAGATAGATCAAACTTCGACTACGAAACATGGCCGGAGGCGGATTTGCAGCCTCGGGTGGGGGCACGGAATTCGAGGCGAAGATCACACCTATTGTCATCATTTCTTGCATAATGGCCGCCACCGGCGGCCTGATGTTCGGCTACGACGTTGGTGTCTCAGGTTAGTTTTATTCATTCATTAAATCATTTCATTTCATTCTTACACTTTTTTTTTTTGTTTGGTAAACATTTCATCTATGTACATTAGTTTTGATACTTAAAAAATATCCTTTTTTAGTACTCTTCATTATACAGAAAATATTAAATAGTTGGAAAATACTACTAACTGAAATATTAATTATATATATATGATTGAAGGAAATCATGTCCAAGATCTTGATAAAATTTAATTAATTTGACACTCGTGATCTTCTGTTTCATGACTATTCTAAATTGACAACTATTTGTTTTATTATTATAAAAATTGCATTGTTTCACGATCCATCCTAACCTTTACAGCTACTTTTTTTTTAAATTTTTTTTATAGATTGAAAGTATTAATTTTGTAATAAATGAACAGGTGGTGTGACATCAATGACACCTTTCTTGGAAAAATTCTTTCCTGAGGTTGCTAAGAGGGCAAATGACCCAAATTTAAACAGTAATTATTGCAAATATGATAATCAAGGGCTGCAATTATTCACATCATCACTCTATTTGGCTGGTTTAACTGCAACCTTCTTTGCTTCCTACACAACAAGAAAGCTTGGGAGAAAATTGACCATGTTGATTGCTGGTGTTTTCTTTATTGTTGGAGTTGTTCTCAATGCCGCAGCCCAAGATCTTGCCATGCTCATCATTGGCAGGATCTTGCTCGGTTGTGGCGTTGGTTTCGCCAACCAGGTACGAGACGTGTTTGTTTCAAGTTGTGAGATACTCGAGACGAGGCGTTTACTTTGACTGATAGGATAAATTAAATCGAGAAAAAATATACTCCTACTCTACTAGTTGTTATTGTTGGTAGTTTAGTAGTACTATTGGTTTTGGACTTTAGGAGTGCTATCTAGTAGTTGTAGTCATATTTTCTACTACTTCAGTTATTAGTCTTTAACAGTCATTTTGGGTAATTTTGATTAGTTTGAGTCAAATAGTCAATATTGTACAAATAATTCATAAGGTCTCAACATAGGAAATTATACTATTATAGGGATTTGATTTTAAATCAAATTTGCAAGGTTTTTGCACATTTTTTTTTGTTATGGACGTCTATCTTTACTTTTTGAGACAATTGATTTCAAAATACATAATTGATTTGTTTCCTCTTAGAAAACTTATTTTCATCAATTTTTCACAAGAAAAATTTACGTGTCGGCCTATAACTGGAATTTTGATTCTACGTAGTATAATTTACATACGTATGCAAGTGCACGAAAAAATACCGAATGGCTTCAATTTTCTTGTTTAAAAATATTAGGACATTGACTAAGTTGGATATAGATGGGGATTGTGACACCTTTATCACGCAGTGTGAGATGATATGAAAGAATCTACACCTTTTTAGCATGGTGGAGTATGAAAAAATGCATTTTTCCAACTTTATTCATCAAATGTCTTACCCATCAATAATTTTTATTTTCCAACTTTCTTTTTTGTGTGGAATTTTTATAGTCCTTTTTCCAAAAGTCTATTATTTGCAACCACTTGAATATTCTTCACCTTAAATCTTATCTTAAAGATTTCAACCAATTTCCATGTGACACAATTCAATCATCTGTCATGTGCATTACAGTATTTTATACATTTTATAATATTTTGGAACTTTGTTATTGGAAATAATAGCAATAAAAATTTTATAAATATTATTTCAGGCTGTCCCACTATTTCTATCAGAAATTGCACCTACCAGAATACGTGGAGGACTCAACATTTTGTTCCAACTTAATGTTACGATTGGAATTCTTTTTGCTAATCTCGTCAACTATGGAACTGCCAAGTAAGTTCCATTTCTTCAATAATAATTAAGGTTTTTTAGACTAATTATTCATGTTCCACTTGTTTATTAATTTCTCGATCCAATAATCACCACATAATTCAATTAATAAAACTATTTAATCTCATAGAAAGAAAAAGAGATAAAAATCCCACAACGTGGATGATTCAAGATCGAAGATAACAATTTTCTAAGTTTGAAAATCTGATTTTCCCCCTTTTCAAGGGAACTGCTGAAATCAATGACTACTTTCAATATTATAAATATTTGATTTAAAAAGCTATAGAGTATGTTGTTAGACCATCTATCCCCCCTTGAAATTTTCTTGAAATTGTATTGCCATTGAAATAGTTATATTTTCTTACATATATGTAGCTAAAATTTTTAAGATTGTAATTTGTGAACTTTATTTTCTGACGACTGATACTAAATGGAGCTTATGCAAATATTAATAGTACTAAGTAGCTATAAATTTAGTGTTGCAATTTCAAAATTTGGGCATTGTATGTAACAGAATCAAAGGAGGATGGGGCTGGAGGGTGTCACTTGGGCTGGCAGGCGTCCCGGCCGCCCTCCTCACCGTAGGCGCGTTGATGGTAGTTGACACTCCCAACAGTTTAATAGAACGCGGTCGTTTAGATGAAGGAAAGGCCGTGCTCAAGAGGATCCGTGGCACGGATAATGTAGAGCCCGAGTTCTTGGAGCTGTGTGAGGCCAGCCGCGTTGCCAAGCTCGTTAAGCACCCTTTCCGGAACCTTCTCATGAGGAGGAACAGACCACAGTTGGTCATAGCTGTTGCTTTGCAGGTTTGCTCAACATTCTGTTTATGTTCTGTTTTTTTAGTATTTGTTTAATGAAATTTGTTGGATTTGTTTATGTTTTTTGTTGTGTTTGTTTGATTGGTTTAAAGGAAATATGTTGGATTTTTGTGTGCAGGTTTTCCAGCAGTTCACAGGAATCAATGCAATAATGTTCTATGCTCCTGTCCTGTTTGACACTGTTGGATTTGGGAATGATGCAGCCCTGTACTCGGCCGTGATCACGGGCGCGGTCAACGTGCTGTCCACGGTCGTCTCAATCTACTCCGTGGACAGAGTGGGGCGGCGCGTGCTTCTGCTGCAGGCCGGGGTGCAGATGTTCATATCGCAGGTGGTGATCGCCGTGCTGCTGGGGATAAAGGTGAAGGACCACTCCGAGGATCTCAGCCGTGGATACGCGATCTTCGTGGTGATCTTGATATGCACGTTCGTGTCCGCCTTCGCGTGGTCTTGGGGCCCGCTCGGGTGGCTCATCCCGAGTGAGACGTTCCCCTTGGAGACGAGGTCGGCCGGGCAGAGTGTGACCGTGTGCGTCAACCTCCTCTTCACGTTCGTGATAGCGCAAGCCTTCCTCTCGATGCTCTGCCATTTCAAGTTCGGGATCTTCTTCTTCTTCTCCGGATGGGTGCTCGTGATGTCGTTCTTCGTGCTGTTCTTGGTGCCCGAGACGAAGAACGTGCCCATCGAGGAGATGACGGAGAGGGTGTGGAAGCAGCATAGGGTGTGGAAGAGGTTCATGGATGATGATCATAATGAGAAAAATGGAATTGATAAAGGGTTTGATCCACATTCTCAGTTGTGAAGATATTTTTCCTTTGTTGTTTGGGTTTGAGGGGTTTTTTTTACATAAATATTCTATAGATAGATGTTGTGAAATAGCATAAAAGTTGCTTTTATTTCATTGTAATCCATTGTGGAAATCTTCGGAATATAGGGATAAAATTGAATAGCATATGAAAGGAGTGTTTATGTGTCCTAGTTTGTTATATAATTTGCTTCCTATAAGTTTAATTTCCAAAAAAATATGTCCTAGTGCCTTATATTTTCCAACAGGAGTAGTTTAGTGCTTTGTTCTTTTTTTAATGGGTAAATAATTTTAAATTTAAAGGCCGCGCCACGGAGGACTCGACCTTTGGCCTCAAGCATTAGCCTCACTAATTCTTCATTTTGTCGTTATGGTTTTCTTTTTGCAACCTTTTGTGGTTATCAGATCCATTCTTCGATTGTCTTATTCGAGAAGTTGTGCCTAAATGAGATACACGGACATAATCGTTGTGCGTTTTTTGCTGTTTCGCAGCTAGTTTTGTACATTGTTGTTAGTGCATCGTTCTTTTGAATTGCTTTGTTGATTTTGTATTGTTCGGTTTGTTACCATTTTCGGAGAACTATGTTGGTCATTCTTAGCAGTTAGCACTGAGCATTTTTAGAACTTTAAATAACTCCAGTACACCAATTTTCTCTGGAAAAAGAGGATCGATTGCAGACTCGAAGCCATTAGATCCTTAACATTTTTCATCTATAATTTTTCATATTTTTTATTACTAAACTAATTAAGACTGTCAAACAAGAATACAAAATAAATGAATTAGTAGAGATTAATAAGAAAGGACGCCAACAGCCCAACACAACTAAGTATCATGATTGATATTACCCGTCGCCACTACATATATGCATTCAATCATTCTTTGCTTTCAAGTATTTCAAGACTTAGTTTTAGTGACTACTCCATCCACTCACTTTTAGTTTCAATATTAATAAATCAGACTCATGCCATCACGGCCACATAAATAAATAAATAATAAGTGTCATATATGTGTACTTTTAGCCAAGTTAAAGATAGTATGATCAAAATTAATTAATAAAGTAAAGGGGCTAGTAATCATTTTCTTGCAATAAGTGTAAAATAAATTTATGCTATACTTTAGCTGATGCCTAATGCTTGCCTACCTAGACATCTAAACAAATTGGGAAGTTGATTCTTTGGAATACTCATTGCAATAATATAAACTGATCAATTATGTATATATATGTTATTACGTTATGAAATTGAGTGTACTAAAAGCTAACCAATTTCGTGAGCTGACCAAATCAATTTCATTAATGAATGTTTTTGACCGATCTTGGACTCATCATGTTCAAACATAACTTCAATTTTCATTGAAGAGTGAAGATATCAGTTTTGGTGGCCATTAATTGTATACATTTTTCATAATCAGGTGTATGAACATAGGTCACAATGCCTAATAATTCATACTAATTCAATAGGAACTATTCTCAAATTCCTATTCTAACTTATCGCAAATTTTAATTTTATAATTATAACTTATGTATAAGATACTTTGACGGATACCCAAATAAAACTATTAATTTAATAATTTTTTAATCAAAAATAAAAACTGAGGCATATATTGTTTTTTTTTTTTGTAGTACTATCAGTTATTGTAAATGCTAAATGGTCTCATTTATTTAACTGCTCAGTACCACCTACCTAGAAACCCAAATATTAAAGCCCAATTAGAGTTTGTGGAAATAATTGATTTCTAAGAAACCCATTCCCTGAATCAAATTACAATCCGATAATCTGAATTGGACTAATTTAATTTGTTCCAACTTCCACCAAAGAATTAATTGCTCAACTACATATGTATTCAAGATTATTTATTACGGTAGAAGTGGAGTATACTAAAAGCTAGTAATTATTAAGATGGAGAGCTAACCAACAGCCACTTCTTGCTCTAAATTAGTTTATAATAAAGCTATACTTTTCCATTATCCGCCATTTCTATCACATATAAAGTAAAGAATTTAATACTAGTATATGAAAAGGGCGTTATTTTAGTAGAGCACTTTTTTCACCCAAACACTGCTGTCATCAACAATATCATCACTCATCACCATCAAAAGACCCCATTTTGAAAGCTCCCAAAAATCCAAAATTTCATATGCTCCTTTGAAAAAAAAGTGTTAGAGAGAGAGAGAGAGAGCGAGAGCATGGCAATGAGAATGGCAGTGTGTTTGATAGTAGTATTAGGTTGGTTTGAAGTAACAAAAGGAGCTGTTTATAAGGTGGGAGATTCAGCAGGCTGGACTACCATTGGCAATGTTGATTACAAGCTTTGGTCTTCCACTAAAACATTTCAACTTGGAGATGTTATTGGTAATTTTATTTTCTCAATTCTACACTCTATATATATATGTATGTATGTGTGTGGAGGTGTGTTTATTTATTACTAACATAAATTGTAAATTGATATCGTTTTTCATAATTTCATTGACATTATGAAACAAATTAAATAATGATTGGGAAGATGGCCGGTTCACTGTTCTTTAATTTTGAGTTCAACAATAGTAAATGTGTGTGCATAATCTATACATACATAAAGAATAAAACAGTTACTTCCATTTTGTTATACTTAATCAATGTTTTCAGACCAAATTTGTTTCGTTTAGCACTAAACAATTTATTGTGATTTTAATTAATGAATAGTCATGCTGCCGGTTTTAAATCAGAATCGTCGTCGGTTAAGATTGATGGGTTTTTTAATTCTGGTTTACCGATTTACAAATAACGCTTTAGAAAAAAAAAAAATTTATCCTTGCTATTAAAAGAAACGTAAGACGACATTATGATTAGAAATGGTATCATAGTCACCCCGCGTGCACATTAGAGTCTTCCAACATATCATTATTGATCACTTTCACACGTTCTTATTTGCAACTCCCTAATTTTCAAGAAGATCGCACGCTTTAATCATGTATGCACGATTGTGAGTTTCCAATATGATTCCTATTGGTACCAAGATTTATAGTTTGGTTATTTTGCATATACTCCCTATATATGTTCTGTCATTGTAACTGTTGAGTACAAACTCATCCTACATCTGGAGTCTGGGTGAAGTTGGAAGGTGTATACAATTTATTCCAACCCCAATCAGTTTGGAGCCTTTTGGGTGTGACCCAAAAACAAATACACATCGATCGTATCAAATTGAGTAAACAATTTATTATTTATTCGTTTATATTCGTGATTACTTGCGTTTATTTCATAAGAGTTTGTTTAATTTCAGTATTTGAGTACAACCCTCAATTCCACAACGTGATGCAAGTGATCCACTCGGAGTACAAGGCGTGCAACGCATCGTCCCCCATCTCCACCCACACCACGGGCAACGACTCCATCACCATCGACACTCACGGCCACCACTTCTTCGTCTGCGGTGTCCCCGGCCACTGCCAATCCGGCCAGAAAGTCGACATCAACGTGCTCCGTTCCCCTTCTCCTACGCCTTCCCTCTCCGCGCCTCTCCCCCCACCCTTCACCCCTTCACCCTCACCCAGCGCCGCACCTCCTTCTCTCCAACTCCGATGCCTTCTTCCCAATCTTCTTTTGCTCTACTTGTTCATTACCCTTTTTGCATAATGCCAAAATTGCACTTGTACTATATGTATTAGGAGTGCCAGTTTTTACTTCTTTCTCAAACTAGTGATGCTCATGCACATGTTGTTATCAATTGCATTTAATTGTAACTGCATTTTGTGGTTCATTATTAGAGTTTACTTTGGAAATTATATATACACTACATGTTAGATAAAAAATGGCAAAACACGTTATACTAATAGTACATTTTATTTCATTAGATCCTCATTCAATTTTTTTGTTTCACTAGATACTTAATTATACTAATGCAGTTTATTTCATTAGATCCTTATAACAAAACAAAACACAATGTATTAATACAAGGACCTCTAGATGTGTTTTGTCTAAAAAATACAGTAAACTACTATTCCATAATATTGATTGTAAAATGTTCGATATATAATCTTAATCCATCAAATAGTATTAAATCATTCCATTTCCACTAAAATCAACTAAAAATAAAGAATCTAAAATTGAAGAATAGAACCCTAATTAGGTCAACTCAGCCCCCTTACCATCATCCCTTGGCATGAACCTCTTCCACACCGGGTGCACCTTCCACACCCTCTCCTCCATCTCATCGATGGCCACGCCCTTCGTCTCCGGTATCAGAAACCACACAAACACCCCCATCACCACCACCCACGCCGCGAAGAAGAAGAAGATCCCCGCCCTCATATGGCACATCATCGACAAAAACGCCTGCGCTATCAAAAACGTCAACAGCATATTCGTGCTCACCGCAAATTAAGGCAAACCCGGCCGTCCTCGTCTCCATGGGGAACACCTCGCTGGGGATCAGCCACCCCATCGGCCCCCACGACCACGCAAACGACATCACAAACAAACACACCAGCACCACCACGATCGTCGCCAGCTTGTTGTCGAGCGTCCCCACGCTCTTGAGGTGGAGCTCGAGGATGACCCCGGACCCCACCAGGCAGATGAGCATCTGCACGCAGGCCTGGAGGAGGAGCTTCCTCCTCCCGAGCCTGTCCACCGCCACGATGGAGACGAAGGTGCTGACCACGTTGACCACGCCGGTGATCACGGCGGAGAGGAGCGCGCCGTCGTTCTTGAACCCCATGGTTTGGAAGAGGACGGGCGCGTAGAACATGATGGCGTTGATGCCGGTGAATTGCTGGAAGATCTGGACGCAGATGGAGATGGTGAGGGGAGGGATGCTCTGCCGCTTCATCAGCTTCTTGAAGGGATGCTTCACCTTCTTCGCTTGCTCGGAGGCGTGCTTGATCTGCTCGAGCTCGTGCTCCACGTCGTCAACGCCGCGGACCTTCTGGAGGGACTGCTTGCCCTCGGCTTCGTGGCCGCGCTCGATCAGGCTCGAGGGGGTCTCCATGATCACGAACGAGCCGATGAAGAGGGCGAGCCCTGGGACTCCGGCAAGTCCCAGGGCGATCCTCCACCCGTAGGGGTGGATGTTGGCCACCGCGAAGTTGACTAGGTTCGCGATGAGGATCCCGATGGTCACGAAGAGCTGGAACATGATGTTCACGGCTCCTCTCCGGTGCGGCAGCGCCACCTCGGATAAGAAGAGGGGGACAGACTGCAATAATTAATTTATTAATTAATAAATAACGGAAAAATCATGAAGTTTGATCGAATTTTAAAAATCAGTTATAATACAACACATTTTTTAAATTTGCAAAAAAAAAACTTATGCTGTATTTTAAAAATCACTAAGAAAGTCTGAATAAAGTTTGGTTAGGCATCATAAAATTTGGATTTGTGTATAATGTTTGGTCAAATACACATGAAGTTTGGACTTATTAGCAATTAGAAAAAAAAATTCATAAATTAATGACAAAATCATAAAGTTTGGTCAACTTTTAAAAATTAGTCATAAATCGTAAATTGTCAATGCAATTAATTACTTTAATACTCCTAATTAAGTATATCATAAATTGACATTGAGTATAGTCAAATTTAAAAAATCAGCCAAAAAAGTCATGAATATAAATTGCCTTATATTACCACGATAAAAGATTTGGTAAAATTGTACAGTACTGAGTTCATGACAAAAAAAAAGTACTAACTAAAGAAACATGATGTTTGAAAACTTTGGTGATCATACTCATAAATCAACGAAAAAATCTCGAAATTTGTTCAAAATATCAGTCATAATAAAAAGGGTTATTTGCTTAGAAAATTTGAATAATAAATCACAAAGTTTCAAAAAATTCTCTCGTAACTTTTATGAATGCAAATTCGATACTAAATTGATGAACAACCCTAATAAAAATTGGGTGTAACTCTAACCTCATTGCCGAATCCGACGCCAACTCCGAAGAGGATTCTCCCGACGATGAGGACGGCCTTATTGGGGGCCAATCCACTGATAAGCGCAGCGACGACGAAGAACACGGAAGCGAGCCTGATAGTAGGCCTCCTGCCGAGAACGGAGCAGGCCTTGGAGGCCCCGAAGCTGGAGACGAGAGCGGCGAGATACAGCGAAGACGTGAAGAGCTGAAGCATCTGATCGTCGTATTTGCAGTAGTTATCTTCGTGCGCGATCAATTTTCTTGCGTACACGTTGGGGAAGAACTTGAGGAGGAAATCGTCCATCGCCGAAACTCCGCCGGAGATGCCGATGTCGTACCCGAACATGAGGCCCCCCATGGCCGCGAAGATCCAGCATATCACCACATATGGAGTTGTTTTCGATTTTATTTTGATTTGGTTGATTGAAGAAGGCTCTGCCATGTTTGATTGGATTGGATTATTGTTGCAATTGATGGTGGAATGGGGGTTTTATACTAATTTGCAAACCCTAGAAAACACAGAAATCATGGAGATATGGATGATGAGTAAGAGCCAGTTTTTATAGCCTTAATTATAAATTTGGATAAGGTAATGTGGAAAGATATACGGCAAGTTTTCACTAATTAAAGGGATTGAGGATAATGTGAATTTTTAGAGGATTTCTTACCAATTGTTAACAAATTTAGAATAACGGCATTAATTCATAACACAAATCAAATAAGTCACAAAAATTTATTTGGTAATTATCAACGTTTAATAAAAAGTGAAATCTAATACATAAGTCATACCCTAACTTTGTAATTCAATTGTATTACTACTAATTGATTAATCAATTAAGAATATTTTCCAATATACTGAAAAATCTTATGTTCCAATCAAAATTCGAATCAATATATTGATGGTTTTATTTTTTAAAATCTAATAAATAGAAATTATGAGGATTATGGTATGATAATACGGAGACCATATAGCTAATAAGTCGCGCTATGATATTCATTAATTTTCATAAAGTTTCAAATGTTTGAATTTTGAGAGGAGGAATAATCGGAGTCACACTCTCACTTGTTTCTTCTCATCCATCAATTTCCCCTACTTTTGTCCGACTTCAAAGTGCCTAAGATTAGTTTCGAGTTAGACTATAAAACCAAAAATAAGATCAAAAAAATTGAGCATTTAATCTTTCACATCATCAACAGCAACTGACAATGGAAAAAGATTCTGATCAATATGATTTAGGCATCTCTACTATCATGAACTAGACAACACTACACATCTTGTTAGTAGGAATAATTTTCTTTTTTGAAGAAAAAAAAACATTATTTTGGCAATACATAAATCAAGAAAATGGCCAGCCGCGAGCCTCATTACAAATCTAAGATCACACCCTATGTGTTCGCATGCTGGATTCTGGCTGCCTTCGGCGGCCTTATGTTCGGCTACGACATTGGAATTTCGGGTATGAAATTCTTAATTTAAAAAAAAAATCGAAAATTTTGAAATAAGTATGTGTATCTTATTTGATGTGGATTAGGTGGAGTGACGTCCATGGATGATTTCTTGGTGAAGTTTTTCCCTCATGTTCACGAGAGAAAGCTACACGCGCAAGAGGATAATTACTGTCGATACGATGACGAGTTGCTCCAGCTTTTCACCTCTTCTTTGTACTTGGCAGCCCTCATTGCGAGTTTCTTCGCGTCCAAGGCTTGCACCAAGTTGGGGCGCAAGCCCACCATCACCATGGCTTCCACCTTCTTCATCGCGGGCGCCATCATCTGTGCAGCCGCGGAGAAGAAGTGGATGATCATCACGGGGAGGATCCTTTTTGGGGTTGGCGTCGGGTTCGCAAATGAAGTAGGTAACAATGAGTAACTATGCTAGTTTTAGGTCATGTTCGAATTTCCTCCGTTCCATAAAATAGTGATCACATGAAGCACTATTTTGAAACAGACATCTAGGTCATAGCTAGACTGTCTGTTTCAAAATAGTGTTTCACATGGAAACAGTACTTTGGAAATGGAGGATTTTGTCTGCACTCAGTAGTTAAGACTGATGGTTGCAAAACTACTGAATGCAGGCTGTTCCTCTGTTTTTAACAGAGATCGCCCCCCAGCAACATAGGGGGGCGGTAAACATCCTGTTTCAACTATTTGTGACGATAGGGATCTTCGTCGCCAACCTGATTAACTATGCCACGGTGATGATCCACCCGAGCGGGTGGCGCGTGTCGCTAGGCCTAGCGGCGGTGCCAGGCCTAGTCCTTTTCGGCGGTTCCCTATTCATAACGGAGACTCCACCGAGTCTAGTGGAGATGGGGAGGAAGGAAGAAGGGAGGGAAACCCTGCGGATAATCCGCGGGGTTGATGACGTGGACGCGGAGTTTGACCAGATATTGGCGGCGGCAGAGCAGGCGAAGCAGGGGAAGCACCACTTCAGGAGATTGTTCATGCGTTCGAGCTTCCCACCGTTGTTTGTGGGCACCATAATACAAGTGTTCCAGCAGTTCACCGGTATCAACGCTATCATGTTCTACGCCCCGGTTATCTTCCGGACGCTCGGCTTGAACTCCCATGCCTCCTTGCTTTCCTCTGTCGTCACCGGCCTTGTAAACGTAGGAGCCACGTTCGTCTCCATCTATGCCGTGGACAAGATTGGCAGGCGGAAGCTGCTTTTGCAAGCGTCGTGCCAGATGTTCGTGTCCCAGATGGCGATCGGGGTGATTTTGTCCACACACCTCCAGGTAGGTATTAGTCTATTACTAAGATGCATAACAGTTACTACTCCATAAGGAACATGTTAGTAGGTAAGATGTGCTAACTTCATTGTAACTCATCTATGCTTGGAATTCTACGATCAGAAATGACTATTTCTAGTCATAGAATTCCAAACATATACTAAGTTATCTATCCTGCCAAACATAATCTTAGTATAATAAATGGTTGTTAGTCATTATGCTAACTTAACTGTACTACCAAATGACTGTTTAGTTCGGATAATTCTTCTATCTTTGACTTATCTACTCTACCAAACTGAGCCTAAGAATTGCAGGCGACGGGGACGATGAGCAAAGGGATGGCGGTGGTGGTGGTGATACTGGTGTGCACATTTGTGATGTCGTTCGCGTGGTCGTGGGGGCCAATGGGGTGGCTGATCCCGAGTGAGATATTCCCGATAGAGACGAGGGTGGCGGGGTTTGCCTTTGCGGTGAGCACGAACATGATATTCACGTTCGTGATCGCCCAGGCATTCCTGTCGATGTTGTGCCACATGAGGGCTCAAATATTCTTCTTCTTCTCGGCATGGATTATGGCGATGGGGGTGTTCGTGCTCTACCTGTTGCCGGAGACGAAAGGGATTCCGATCGATCAGGTGGAGGAGAGGCTATGGAAGAGGCATCCTGTGTGGAGCAGCTTCTACAAAGAGGAAGGGAGTGAGTATGGGATGGCTTGAGTCCACTCTTTATTAGTAGTGCTTTGGCACATGCTGTTCCTTCATTTTCATTTCTCTTTTCTATTTTCTTTTGAATCTTTGTATGTGCCATACAAGTAAGCTTGTTTCTACCATTGTTTCAATTTTCAATTGGGATTTCATCAAGAGGAAAGCTCTCAATTTCACAATTTGAATTAGGTCTCATCGTTAGCCTGTTACATTTTATATACCAACCTCAACTTATAACTTCAATCAATCTAATAGTAGCAAGTTAAAATTGACCAAAGAATGTAAAAATAACAATTACTCAACACAAATTGTAAGTTCATTTAGTATATTAATTATGTATTTGAACTTTTGTTTGTTAAAGAAAATCAATGGATTTTAGTAGATAGAGTAATGCACGAGTACAATCTCAAATTATCTCCAAAAAAAAGACTAGATCTAGATTTTATTCTTTAATAACCCATTCATATTTTTGGGGGGCAAACAAAATAAATTAAAAATAAAAAAACATAGCAATACATAAAGCCAAGTAACCTAAAGCTGAATAAAATATAAATATACATTAGGTGATACGTATAAACATAAGAATACACTCCAAGAAGTTACATTATCTTTAATGCAGAAAAACTTAACATTAAGTGATTTAGATTCAATCTTTGGCGCATACAATGATACAAGAGGAGTTGTGCAGAATATATACCTACTATTAATGTAGCATAGGGAAGCATTCTGTTGACACTAACAAATGCTTACTTCTATAAAATCGCGATGATCATGAGTAGTGTGGGAGTGTATGCTAATGTAAGCTGGGATCTTATGGAGTTCATCTTGGATCTTCTACAATAGTTCCAACAGCTGATGGGCAACATCTGCATCATAGAGTTGCAAGCAGGTTATAACGATAGACGAGCTAAGATATCTGAATGTATAAAAGTTGACAAGTATGCAATAACACTCTAATCACCATCCCAAACAAGAACAATTTTAGACAATCCAGTTAGTTTAATACCATTTTTTTTAATTCAAGTTAAAATCAGACAAAAATATCAAGAAACAGAGTATTGTGACTGTGATACCTTTTAGTACAGATGGCGGCGTGTGGAACTCATTCCAGATGCTATCACATGAAGCAAGATTCATATTTAGGAATTTGGCAGCAAGGTAGGCAGCACCAGCAGCTATCTGGTGAGGTTTAAACTGAAGCCATAGCGAACTTCTGAGTCTGCAAAAAAGAAACTTCATTTCAGAATAAATGCTGTGATCAAAATATGATGATAGACTAATACATATGAAACAGATTATAAAACCAAACCATTTGAAGCAGAAGCAACACCAACAATTCAACTTGCATGATCTTATTCTCATTGATGTATTCGCCACAATTAAAAAATCTTATGTTCGGAGAGCAGTTGCCATGGCCAGAAACAGTTAATAGTTAAACAAATTGACACTTCAAAAAACAAAAAGCCAATAATTGAATCCCTTACCAACTAATAAGGCAGCATCCAAGTCGGATATACCCAGATTCCTCTGGGAAATGCTGATTGATATCCCAGTATAAAACATGTCAAACAATCTATAGAACAAAACTCCAACTCCAGTCTCTGCTGCCAGTCTACCAACAAGAATGCTGATGTGGATGCACATAAAAGAGAGGAACAGGCTCGGGTCACCTTGTAAGACATAAGGCTAGCAGCATGAATGCTCCGATGTTCGTAGACTCACTGTGACTTCATAAATTAGTTTTAGCAGATTATCACTCCACGACCAATTAGATTATACTTTGCTTTTGTCGAGTCCTCAGAAAATTTAGACTATCTTCAAGCATTAGGGTTGCTGGATCAGACATTATATTCTTGACTAAGTTACAAATTCAGACATAATATCCACATAACTTTATTAATTACACTCTTTACAAAGTTTAAAAGAAAAGTATCACTAGAGCTACAGTGGTATATGTAAATATGGTCTGATAATTCCCTACGGATAAGTAAATGGAACAACAACTAGTAGTAAATATACATATATGTATGGATAGGTATGTAAACCTATGATAAGTAAATGTAGAACATCAAAGTGATGTTCCCTCCATGGATGTTAAGAAAAGATGGTCTTCCTAATATTTTAAAAAACCAAGTGCAAAAGACTATATTACTACTTCTTTCTGCGACAACACTTAGCATGCACCACGTATGGTGTATGGTGACATGACGCCCACTAGATGAAGCCCCAATACAGCAAGGAAAAAAAAACAGAATCACCTAGGCAACTCTTTTTCGAACTCTATAGAACACATGACAACTGTTACACCCCACCAACATCCCAGCCCAAATTTGAGCAGAAAATGTAGAAGTTGAACAGTGATGATCATTGTGAATGGATACTCAAACAGGTCAATAATAATTAAAATTAAAGTAGGGACTTCCCCATCTCTCCTGGGCATGCTTCCACTATTGTGGTAACTGGCAAGTATTCCTACCTTTTCTGTTCTTATTTGACTGGACAAAGGACTAAGGTTTGAGCCCTTGAATAGAAGTTTCTCAGAACATGACATACAAAACTCTTACCCATCAAAGCTCAGTAGCATATGAAGACCTTCAAAATTTATTGAAGCTGGAAGATGTGCTCACCAAAGAATAGAAGAAAAAGGAAATGGGAAGCAAAAGAAAACAGATGAGAGGTCAAAAAAACACGGAGTATTTTGGTGGGTAATATATGGATGGGTGAAATCTGAAATGTAAAGGATTCAGTCACCTGATCGCAAATGGTTTCGGGAATCAAAGTGTTTAAAAGGAATTGGTCACCACATATGGAAGATGAGCTACTAGTTCCATCATGCCCAAACAAAAATCTGAGGTATTCTTCAGATTTATTATAAGCAACCTATGTTGAAACTGAGTAAGAGTCTAAGACATAGTAATGTCTAAATGGAGTATAAAATAATTAACCCACGAACTATCTTCTAGAGCAAATGCCCATGCTAATAAGATGTTGGAATTTGAAAGGAATCCACAAGATATAGCAAGTTCAACTTCAGATGAAAAACACATTTGATGATCAGCAGATCAACCTCCGGCTATTAATATCATAATGGGTGCATGCTAATCTTCTATAAACCCTGCAATTATATGGCATTCCAGAAATATCAATATTGAATTCTAGATTGAATCAAAGTAAATATAGAGATGAATCAGATGACTGTCACTCACAAAAGAAAGATTCAATCTGAGGACCAAAAGGTAAATAAATCGTGTATATCCTCCTCCCGAATGATATTATTGACCTCATTGGTTATCCAAATAATAGAGAAGCCACCAATCAGAGTGTCAATTACAGTTCAGGTACTGGTAACTTTTTCACTCCATTTATATTCAGTCTCGATATCAGAAGGCTCTACTTACATGTACAGAATGTATAGCAGGTATCATTTCAAATTAACAACTGAGAATAGCAATACTTGAAATAATATAACTTACCCTTCTCTGACAAAGTCCAGCGCCATATTCACCAAGACAGACTGTGCAAAGCCTAGTTTTTGAAGTGTAGAAGTCAGAGATTCAAATGGATGCTGCACATTAAGCTCGAAATTCAAAGTTGTTAAGACCAATTGCTCAGCATCAGTCATCCGCTCACGATATTTTTCAAACCAATCCTGTTCAAGGAAATTAGTCACAGAGAAAAGCAACTAAATTAGTACACGTCTTACTCAACAGAAACAACAGACTAAATACAAATACCAGTTCACCTAGGTTAAATCAGAAAAGGGAACTTTCCTTGATCACAATTCAATAGGCCAAAACCATAACAAAGAATTCAAGTTCCTAGTATGTCTTGAATTCTTCAAGAAGGAATAAATACTGATTATATCTTCAATAATCAATTTGAGAACCATACACTTGAAATCAAATTTGAGAATTGAATCTTTTTACAGTTTGAATCAATCAATTTACACCATCTCATAAAAGGAAGTAAGCCAAGGTCAGACTATGAAGAGCGAGAGAAGTAAAGAGGATACTAACAATGGGTAAAATATATGAAAGAAGTGAGAAATCCTGTTTGTGGAGAACTTCACAAGATGCTTTTAGGACATCATTCAGAGCACATGGTGTCTCCTCGGACTTGGAAGCCAGGAAAAGAACTGCAGTAGCTATCAGCTGCAAGCCAATGATAAAAGTACCACTTAATTACCTCCAAAGGCCAATTTCAGCAAACCAGAAGATACTAGAAAGCATTAACTAAATTACAAAAGACAAAGTGCCACATAAATGAAAGGAAACTCACAAATCTGTCGTGAGAGGCATGAGATCGGCGTACAAAGAAACGATGGCAGAGCACCATGGCAGTCCCAATGGTTGTTTGAGGTCTGAAATTAAACAGTATTGCATCTGAATCTTTGGATAATTAACATAAAACATAGCAAGACAAAAAAATAGTCGAACCAACATAGTTATAGAAGGATGGACTTTTAAATTATGTCTCCTTTAGCATGTGGAATGTATTTTTCAAGGTAAGATACTTACAAATGAAGCCTAACCCCAATATCTTGAAGGAAGGAACAATATGAGTATCGCAGATATGTTTCATGCAGCTGATCAATGCCATCTTTTCTTGAAGGAGATGATTTCTCTATATCATCCCTAGACATGAAAACCACTTCCTCATCCTCAAACTTTAACGGGTCACACTTTGATGCAGAAGAAGCATTCGGATTGGCACCACCAGACCTGGTTTCAGCAACAGCAGAAGAACTTTTGCAGACTAATTGGGCATCTGCACAAGCATTATAGTATCTGGAAGGTTTGAATGAGTCAGCACGATTTGCAAGATCATATTGGTATGTCTGTTGCTGCTGATAAATGAACCCAGTGTTTTCAGCAGAGAAAGCTGAAGTCTTTCTCCTTTTGGGAGATGGTGCAAAATCAGGCCCACGGCGGTCATACATGAGTCCATCCAACCTATACGTTTGAGTAAAGTCATGGTAGTTGTTGTAGTCATGTGTGCCAAAGTTCCCGTGGTAATTAGGAGGAGCTGCACCAGTGGCCCTCACAGCCATATTGCTATTTCTAGCACAAGACGATCTATTATCTCTGTGAAATTTGCCACCTCGTGGCTGCTGAGGCCGCACAAAAGACATAATTCCTGCTCGTTTAATCAAAGTAAGAGAACATACAAAATGCAACAACCCAGAAAAAGGCATTCTCTTAGTGATATCTGTTATGCACTTAGGAAGACCAACAACCAATTCAATCACCCATGACATGATAATGGAAATACATCTTAAGTTCTTAACAACAAAAGTTATTTCGAGACTGCTCAAATTATATGCCTCTCTCTCATAATAGATCACCATCAACCCATCAATTCTAAACCTACTGAAACAACATTACACACCGTTGTGTATGAACTTATAACAATCAAATGTATAACAATTTCAGCACTGAAAAATCTAGGAAGGACAAAATCGTTCACAATTCAGTTAGCTATATTGGTCTAAAAGAAACATAGATTTTGAAAATGTATCAAAATTCAAACCTAGTATTTGAGAGTTCAATTTCCAAAATCCTATCAACTTTTACATAAACAACAGCAACATAAAGCACAGAATCGACATCCAACGCAATAAGATCCAATATTCTGCATAACGATTTAAAAAATTAACTCTTTAAACCCGTCAAAAATAATTCAGAAGGTAATTGACGTATAGGAATAATACCTGATAGGCAACACGGGATGTAAGATCTGGAAAGACTGATCGCTAATTCCGAGCTGGAAATACGCAATTCCCTATTGAGATTGAGAGATTAGGGTTTGTGTCTTTGTGAATTGTAGATTGTGAGAGAGGGAGAAGAGAGAGAAAATAAACAAGATTTGAAAAGAATAAATAAGATTTGAAAAGTATTCGCCTACAAATCGATGCGTGGTCGGGTCAGATTAGAACATATAAATTGATTAACCTCTTTTACACTGTCGCAATGTAGTGAATCAAAAATCAACCGAATCAATTGTGAACATGCTTTTGGTTAAATAAAAAATTTTGGAGTATAATTACTTTTGATTTTTGCGTTTAAAACTTTGTAGTTGACGTTGGGTGTACATACTTTGATTAAATACTTTTATTTAATAGTATTAAAAAAATAAAATTATAAAAATAAAATTGTAGACTAATTAGTATTTAATGTTATCTTAATTTTTATTAATATTTAAAGTGAACTTCAAAATTGGTTCCGTGAAAATGATGTTCGCACGTTTTAGGTCACTGAACTTGAAAAATATAACCACGAATATTTGGAAAAAATCGTTAATCACGTTTGAGTTCTTCTCAATTTATTTTTTTTTCTCATTTTATCTTTAAATCCTTAAGAGCTTATTTAATCTAAATTCATTATTTTAAGAATTCAAATCTTACATTACATATTTTTTAACTTTTAATTTTATATAAAATATAATATGCATAAATAATAATTAAAAAATACATTTTACATTTTTAAAAATTATTAGTACTATGATACATATTTTTAGATGCATACACAATAAATTTAGTACTAATAATAAATAATTATTGTATAATAGATGCATATACAACATATTTACTACTAATAATATATTAAATGTATATGCAAAACTAATGCAATCTTTTTTTATCTGGGTGTATACATAAAACACTATAATATGTACTTTTTTTAATGGTTTAATAAATAGTATATAAATTAATTTGTAGTCTAATAAAAAATAAAATTAAAAATAATTTTTAAAATTTTACTATGTTAGTATAACTTTGAAGAAATTGAATCTTCTATGTTAGATAAAAACTAGTATTACGCCCGTGCTATGCACGGTCCATTTTATTTTCTTCAAAATATAAAATATTGATTTGAAATAAAAATAATAATATTATTATATGGGTTAAAATCATACATTGTTATAATTATTTGACCTTTCAAATAATAAAAATAATTTTAATTGATATATAAATTTGTAATTAAAATGACATTGTTTAAAAAAAAATTAACTCTCCTTTTATATATGGAGTTATAATTATTTGACCTTTCAAATAATAAAAATAATTTTAATTAATTTTTAATTAAAACAACATTATTTTAAAATTGTCCAAAACTACCATTTTATATATGTATATATAGATATATTCTAAATATCCAACAATAATAATTATTTTATAAAATTATTTCAAAAATTAGAACATTTTTGGTAAATGACTAAAATATACTACCAAAAAACTGAAAATCCCCAACTTTGTAGCATATGAAATGTAAAATTAATTTAAGATATTGTGTATCAAAAGATATAATTTAAGATTGCACCGGTGAGACACTTCTTAGTCGAGCTTCATTTCATTGCAATATAGTGACCCTATACACTAAAAACCCAATCCCTGAAGCCTAAATCATAAACCCTTAACTTTAAAATATACTCAATTAGATTATAATTTTAAATTTAGTTAGGCAGTTTTTGTAAATATTTTCAAAACTTCCCTTGTATTATTTAAACAAAATACATGAATTACCATAAATTTAATAAAAATGTGTTGCTTATTACAATAAATCAGAATTAACCATTAAAATTAATAATGACCACAAATAAAAAATGAAATAATAATTAAAAAGAGCGAACTATTATTACTACACATTCTGAACGAAACTAAGCAAACTAAGAATTAAAAAATGTCATTTATGTAAAAGAATATAAGAAATTATAGCACCTTTTCATGTGGCAGAAGCTAATTATTTTTCGTGAGAATTTTATTCTAGTGTCAAGAAATTGAGTTTAAATACAAAAATGTTAAAAAAAAATGACCAAATTTATAGTATTTGAATTTGATTAACTAAAATGATAATCTACAAAAATTTAATAGCATTTGAATAGTATTCAAGTCTATAACAGTCTAACAACGTATTTGAATAGTATTACAACTCTTGTACAAACATACTAATAATATTGCACCGGTGAGACACTTCTTAGTCGAGCTTCATTTCATTGCAATATAGTGACCCTATACACTAAAAACCCAATCCCTGAAACCTAAATCATAAACCCTTAACTTTAAAATATACTCAATTAGATTATAATTTTAAATTTAGTTAGGCAGCTTTTTTAAATATTTTCAAAACTTCCCTTGTATTATTTGAACAAAATACATGAATTACCATAAATTTAATAAAAATATGTTGCTTATTACAATAAATCAGAATTAACCATTAAAATTAATAATGACCACAAATAAAAAATGAAATAATAATTAAAAAGAGCGAACTATTATTACTACACATTCTGAATGAAACTAAGCAAACTAAGAATTAAAAAATGTCATTTATGTCAAAGAATATAAGAAATTATAGCACTTTTTCATGTGGCAGAAGCTAATTAATTTTCGTGAGAATTTCATTCTAGTGCCAAGAAATTGAGTTTAAATACAAAAATGTTAAAAAAAGACCAAATTTATAGTATTTGAATTTGATTAACTACAATGATAATCTACAAAAATTTAATAGTATTTGAATAGTATTCAAGTCTATAACAGTCTAACAACGTATTTGAATAGTATTACAACTCTTGTACAAACATACTAATAATATTGAAGCCTTTACAATCCGGCTATGCACATTCACACACAAATGGAAGAAAACAAATTGATCTTCATCATCTTCGGAATGAAGCCGGTGGTCGAGGGATGAGCAAACATAGCTGTTTTCGGCTGCCTCTGCTCACTTTAGAATTCGCCATTTATCTTTTTTCTTTATCTACTTGTGCTTGTTCTTGGGTACTCTCTGTTTCAATACTGAATCCATTTATTTATATAGAGCCAAGATGGTGTAGAGATTTAAAGTTTTAGCTTTAATTCCCAAAATAATAGTGCATGCGTTTCTTGCTTAATTGGAGTCTGTTGGCTTTCCATATTCTTTGTGAATAATGACTTTTTATATTCATTTTCAATTGGAGCCTTTTAATTATAATATATACCTGAAATAATAATGTGCATGTGCAATAATAAATAGTCCACAATCTGCCGGTTGAGATATATACTACAAATTAATTAACAAAATTAAATTTATTCTAATCATTCTAGAGTTCAAAATTGTAATTCCATAAATACCCCAAAACTCCCCTTTTATATATGTATAGATAACAAAATTAAATTTATTCTAATCATTCTAGAGTTCAAAATTGTAATTCCATAAATATCCCCAAAACTCCCATTTTATATAGATATAGATATAGATATAAATATATAGATATAGATATAGATTACTACATGTACTACTATATAATACTCTGTTTTAAAGTTCACTCTAATATTTAAGACCTACTATGTTTTAGTACAATATTTTTTTATTTATCATTTTCCATATGCCTAAATTACATTAATATTTTTTGAATAAGATATAATTAATTATGTAAACGTATATTTGTTCCTCAGTCCAATTGAACTATGAACTATATACACCCAATTTTTATAAACATTTTCACAATATCGCAATATGAATGTAGTTTTTTTTCATATCCTCGTATTCTTTCGGTTAAGTTTGCATCGTACAATAATACTTTTCCCATGGTTGGATGCTTTAATTGAAATTTTCGGATAAGCATGGGGTGATATAAATATAAAAATATAACTACATAAATAATGGTATTCGTAATTAATTTCATTTAAAGTTCGGGCCCCTTATACTAGTCAAAAGCCATAAATGGGCCTTAAATTGGTAAAAGAGAAGCCCATGGTTTGAGCCTTCGAGGTAATGACTCAGGCACACATGGTAAGATCCGACCCATTTATAGGTGGACGACCCTAATTTGCAATAATTTGAGTTTTTTCTTTAATTTAATCATATGTAAAACATAATATTGAGAGAAACATGGGCCATTAAATCGGAGGCTATATACGATGATTACATCATGTTTATTCACATAAAATAACACACTTTTATATATTTTTTGCAATATAATGTAATGCTTGTCAACTTCAACGTACTGTTTGAATTTTTTTTATTCCAACCGGAGTATTAAAAAAACAATAAAGATAATCATAAATTATAAGTCTAAAATTTATAAATTCGACAAAAAGTCGTTGTGAGACCAAAATTTGGTTTATAATTTAAAATTTGGAGGCCATTGTATCTGACTACCATTTTTTCTTATTATTAAGGTCAAATGTAATTAATATATACAACGAGTGTTGAAAATAATTCTATATTACTATATCATTAATAACGATTAGAAAATACTACATTAAATTCCAGTCAAATATGATATCAATATGTTAACTCAAGATGATTGCACATTTTATTAGTAATGAGTCAATTAGTTGAGTCTAGAATCTCTGTTACATTAATTGAGCTTCAAATTGATTTTCAGAAGCTTGCATCATTTCTGTCATGATTTTTTAAATTTATCGATTGTACTCATCTTTCCAATTTAAATCGATTTTATGAATTTCTTAATATGATTATTTCTAAAAGATAATAACTGAAATAGCATTATCCTCATATTCAATTTTCTCCGAGAAAATAATAGGTTGTCATCGGACATATTCTATCATGACTCAAGCATTGGACCAAAATTCAGATAGTAAAAATTTATAAACATTGATATATATTTGATAAATGAAAGTTATTGATATGAAATTGGTAGTACAATATTACTCCCATGCCAGCTCGATTTAGGATTATGGTTTAAAATTTGTAAACCAAACATTCCAGCTCGACTAGTTCATATCTGATTAATCCGCAATCCGAATATGATTGGCCAAAAGTGTACGATTGACATCTCTACTTTTTAGCATTGATATTGTATTGTAGACTATCAAGGATAATTTTGCCAATAAATATGCTGGTTGATTTAGTTGGTTGATTCACATGGCATTCAACTGACCATGTGATCACATGCCTCAAGGATCAAGTTCTCTCTCTCTTTAATCCATGACCAGTCATACACCTGCCGGTTAAGAAAGACACTAGTTACCCATAAATGAAGTGTTTTTTATCTTTATATATATGTATGCTCATTCCAGCAATGGTTTTTATGGTTGTTATGTCATTGGTGGATGTTTCTTTAAAGAAGGTAATTCCACCTGTCATGTCATGTAATGCAATTATATACTCCATTAATATTTTATTTAAGAGAAAATTGACAGAAAGATTTAGTTGTTTTAACATAGATGATATAACCAGGCTAGATGATCTTATTTCTTTTTTCATGGATCACATTTCCTTTTCTTATTCACTAAATGCCAATCTTAATGCCCCTTAATTCTACACCAAGCATGTTCATTGCCATGTTCAAGCTAGCTAGCTAGCATAAATATAGTAAAAATAAAGGTTAAAATAATACTCATATCCCTGATTATCAAATAACCAATTCCCTAGTAGGCTAGTAATTTATTAACTTTGAAATCAAGATTAAATGATAAAAAATAATTTAGAATAAATCCAAATTATTAATCTAAATAAAAACACAAAAAATAAAACTACAAATGAAATACTCCTATTAAAATTGAACACGGCAAAGCACTACAAAATACTCCTATTAAAAATACTATAGATAAAAAAATAAAATATAAATAAGCATTAGATACAATAGAGAAGATCAATGATACATGCATAGAGACAGCATATGCAGATGCTTTCAAAATTTATTATATATATAGGCTATAGCTAGGTCAAAAACGAATTCAATATTTGATTCCAATTTTGGTGTTTCGACTATTAACTTTTCAATAGGGTAGATTTTTGTTCCAATATTTTCGAATTTGTGTTATAAGCACAAAAAACAAATTTAGATCACTTAATAAAAGGTTAATTCAACAATTTATGTCCCACACTATATATAAACTCAAGCACAACCATTTTTTCTACTACATGACTCACAAACTATCACAATCTCCACGATTCTTACATCCTCCAATTTTTCAGATGCTCTCCGAAGAGCCTCTCCGCTCCCTCTCCCTCTCCGACTCCGACGAGACGGGATCCAGCTCCCGGATATCCTTCTCATCGGAGTTTCTCGACGAGAGCAACTTCATCACCATATGCCCCAGCCCTCGGGCGGAGAGGGAGGAGCGATGGCCCGGGGTTGACTTCGAGTTCCTCTCCGGAAACCTAACCAGCATGATCGCTGCCGACGAGCTCTTCAGCGAAGGAAAGCTGCTCCCCTTTCGCCCAATCCATCACGCCGCCAATGGGATCCGCCTGAAACCCGACGAGGCGCTGGTGAGAGTCGAACACGGTGAAAAGGATCGGGAGGCCAGGATGGCGTGGTTCCTCGACGAGGATCCGTCTCCTCGACCTCCCAAATGTACCGTTTTGTGGAAGGAGTTGCTCAGGCTGAAGAAGCAACGCCCTTCCATGCTTTCACCGTCAAATTCTTCTTCTTCTTCTTCTTCTTCTTCCTCTTCCCGAACTTCAGTAGCTAAAGTTCGGGGAGAGGCAGTGGGGAATAATGAGAAAAGTAGCAATAAATTGAAGAAAGGATCGTTTAGTATAAGAATTAGGCCGGTTTTGAATGTGCCTATTTGCATTCAGGCGAAGAATGCTGCGCTGCCGCCATTGTTTTCCACCAGAAAAGGTAGATCATAGATGAGAGAGAGAGAGAGTTTGGTTTAATGGTTATGGTTGCATTGATTTCATGTTATTTTGTTAGGGTTTGTTATAACTGAATTGAATTGACAACTGAATCTGGTTGTATGATTTGGTTGATGTGTAACTGTTTCAATCTCTAATTAAATCTTGATCTCTTCTTATGTTATTAATGTTGATTGATTAAGTTTGAATGTGGAGAAACATGATCCAGATAACCTGGAAACCCTTTAGTTTTATGGGGCCAAATATTGCAATTATTGCATAAAGAGTGATGAAGCATATGATTATTTCCAGGTTTGATTGTTGTATATTTTAATTGTTCACTGTTGTAATTTTTTGGTGTAATAATTAATTAAGTACTAGTTACCCATTGACTGCTTTTGCGATAATCTATAATAACTCCAAAGCTGTACTACTATAATTTATGCGATTATCTATTGCAGAAGTACTACAAAATTAGAATGTATGATTGCTTCTTATATTTATATATGGAGTATCATATTTAATTGATAAATTCAAAAGTAGGGTTGCATAAGTTTTAGTAAATTTCAAGTCTTAATTAAATTTTAATTGTGATGTTTTGACCAAATATATATAAAAAAAGAATAATTCATGGGTGGAGTACGGTAAATTAAATATCATGGGATGCTAAATCTCAAGTACTAAAAGAGTTTTATGTACTACATGTGATTCCAAAATATGATCAGCACAAATATACATTTTACTACAAGAATAAATTTCACTGCGAAATTCTATTTATCGAGTTCAAGATGGAGAAAACTAATGTTATACAGTAATTGATTGGTAGTATAATACTATATTTTTATGAAATTAATTTGAGAGATATATATATAGCTAGGTGGGTTAAAGAAAATCTTGTTATATATAGTGAATGAGAATACTTTAATCTGCACTAATTCAACCAGGGAGTTGTATTAACCGTAATACCGTATACTTTATTCGAATTACTTCTCCTATTTGTATAATTTATTTCTTTATTTTTAAATCTAAGAATAATTTAAATGGATATACTATATTAGTATATTAGTACAGTTTCTTTATTTCATCATTTTTTTAGACCGACCAAAAAAATGAGTCTTTTAATGTCTAATGTATCAACGGGCGTCTAGCATGCATGCATCAAGTAAATGTCATTTATTATATTTGAGCTTGAAATGAATTTTCCCATCAACTACTCCCCCAACTATATATATTTTTCTGCATTTTCCGTTACTATATTTGGAAATTCCAGCTAACATCCATCATTATTAAACAAAAGTAACAATGAAAATACTATAGTAAAATAGTGATGCTCTTATATAGGGAGTAACTTTTCTTTTGAAACAAATCTGATCAAATAGTGTTGAAGACCACATCAATTAAAGATATAGGAGTAATATAATTTTATTTGGCTCGAGATTCATACGCTTACGTTACTATTGTTAGAAAACATTAAATTATCATTACCTGAAAAAGAAAAAAATCATATAGTCCATGTTAAACATTTTATTCTTTTATTTTATAGTAGAAAATAAATTACTGGAAAAAGAAAGGAAATAAATTCTATACTACTAGTTCGATTGATTTCTAAACTTCATTAGAAATAAAAATATTAAGGAGTATAAAATTATCAATAATGAACAAAGAAAAATAATTAATGGAGTATTAAAAAATATCGCTAGAAGGAGGGCTTGAACCTCCGACCTTGTGGTTAACAGCCACACGCTCTAACCAACTGAGCTATTCCAGCTTTTTGAAAGTATTTCCGACTTATAGTGATTAATCTTGAAATCTTTATAACTTAAAAACGACAATGATTAATCTGACTAGTTAAAGTAGTAATAGATTTAGATCAAAGTCGGTATTAAATGTTTTATAACTCGACAAATATTACTAAGTAGTAGTACTATATTTTCCATCAATGGTGTAATTATATGCCTAAAACGAAAAATAAGTTCATGTGAAAATATTTAACAAAAGGAAAATTACTACTACGAATCTACGATACGAGTGTGTTAATCAGACCAAGCTAGATTGTTAATCTTAGCTTAAAAATACAAATGCAATGTTCTTCTCTTAAGAACAATGGCAGTCATGTGTTTAATTAGAATGTGTGTCCCATTTTTATATACTATATAAGAACAATGGCAGTCATGTGTTTAATTAGAATGTGTGTCCCACTTTTATATACTATTAGTACGTATTACTAATTTTGTAATAAAATGTAAGTGTAAAGATTTAGTGTTGTGTGAAATCTACTTAACAAAAATAAAAAATAAAAATAAACATAAAAAATGTGTCTTTAAATCGTGGATGTCGTCCTAATAATCTCAAAATAAAATAATTTTTTAATGGACTGAGGAGATATATACTATATGATGGTAACAGAAGATGATACATCTCTCAGCAACGTCAAGAATTATAATTTTCGTTAAAAATCAATAATAATTTTACAGAAGCTAAATTTACGTGACTTATAATTGAACTTTGGGGCATTTTTTTCCCCATTGAGACAATTCTCCTTAAATGTGAAAAGTTGTGTCAGAAAGATGTTTGATGGCGGAAATCCTGCGTAAGGAAACAACCAACACAATGAATCAGATGCTAATTGTTTTGAGTCGATTGAGATTTTGATTCGGAAGAGAAGATTGGTTTGGTTTAACAATAGAGCGATCTATGTACCAAAGGTAATCTTCGTGCCCGGTAATGGCGTCTAGAATCGTCTCCAAAGATCTCGGTCGGAAATCCTGCGTAAGGAAACAACCAACACAATGAATCAGATGCTAATTGTTTTGAGTCGATTGAGATTTTGATTTGGAAGAGAAGATTGGTTTGGTTTAACAATAGAGCGATGTATGTACCAAAGGTAATCTTCGTGCCCGGTAATGGCATCTAGACCTCGAGGTCGACGCAACATAGATGCGTGAGAGAGAGAGAGAGTTATGATTGAATTGCTTTTTTTGACGAGAAAATTTGAGGGAATCAAAATTGGTGTGGGTAAAGTAGTCAATTCACAAGCTATTATGGGTTAAGCTCGATGCCTTAACAATAAATATCACCTCTTTTGTAAGTTTGAAATTTGGGGCAGTTGCATGCGAACATTGCGGGCCATGTTGGATATCGAGGGCGGACCTGTTTAAAAACATGTAAAGTGAACAATTAGAAATATCCAGATTTTAGAATCATAACTAGGTATATCCGACAAACTGAACATATCCTTAGGTGGCGTTCGGTTGCTATGACTAATTATCATGAGACTATCCATCTAGAATTAAGTTGTAGAATTATTTTAGTTGGAGGGAGAGGCCATGACTAATTATCATGAGACTATCCATCTAGGATTAAATTGAAGGGGTCAGTCTTATGAACCAAACATGATACATATTTAATCATGAGATTTAATCTTATCAACCGAACACCCCCAGAATATATTATTCATCGAATGCAAAGTCATAAATCTTCTAACTATTATGTACATGATTCACGGTCAGAAACAATCTAGAAAGATCTACTCGATCAGCTCACATTCTTCATTCCTTCTAACAAATTAGTCGATCACCTCTATAATATAAGGAACAAAATAAACAAAATTTTCACAACTTATTAACTGTATATAAGCATTTATTGATTTATATTATTATTTTATTTTTAACAAAAGTGTGATAAGTATTTTGTTTGGACAAAAATGTTATGTTATAATTTAATCGACTAAATAAAATACTTCACTAAAATATTTTATTTGTAATCTTATCCTATAAAAATAATCTTTAAAATGAATAAAAATTGAGTTGCATTTTTTAAGCAAAAAAAACAAAAAATATTTGAACTAGCTGGAATACGTTTAAAAAAACAAAACAAAAATAAAAAAGCGGAAGACGAAGCAAAATTCAAAACTCAAAAATTCCCAAATTGAAAAACCCTCATTCGCGAATCGCGCCACCATCGCTGTTCTTCAACAAAACATTCATTTCACTTCGCTTTCTCTCACTTCCCCCTTCTATCTGTGCTATAGGCCTATAGCTACACAATTCACAGGGCGCAACTCCAGAAACCGCGACAACGAGGTAATTCCACTCCACATTCTATCCGTATTTCTGTTTTGCTTCTTCCTCCGCACAATATTTCATGCCCTATTTCGTCTTAGGGTTTTAGGGTTTCTGTTTCATGCTCTACTTTCTGACAGTGAAACCCACATATGCATACATATATCAGCAGATGTATACGTGTGTTTTGTTTTTTCTGTGGATCAGTTGAGATTTTATTTCTTTATTGTGGAATTTGATGCTTGGAACTTCCTTTTAGAGGTTTGATTTCTATCGTGGATCTGTTATGTCATGATGCTAACGTTTCTGCTGGATCTAGGAATGATAATGGAATTTGAAAAATTATTTTCTGATTTTGTTCTTATTGGAACAGAAATGAACGTCTATGGAATACGAGTTTTGGAATGTTGTTGCGTAAAGTTAGTAATTAAGTGCAAGTCATGTTTTTTCTTAAAGCATTTGCTTTTTCTTACTTTCTAAGAAGCTAATGAAAATTTAGTTGTTGGAATATCGTGGAAAGCGTTGGCCTTTTCTGGCATTTCTTATGCTATCTTAGTTTTGCATGGTTATATGTTGTCGGCTGAAGATTTTAGCTTCACATGCTCCCTTGCGGCCTTGCCTAGTGAATTAAAGTAAACGTGTGGGCATATTTTTGGACAATCTTACGATAAATTGTGTTCATAAAATATCGCAGAACTGTACCTACTCTGATGAGGAAGGTAGAGAGGTTGGTTGTTGTGTAGTTTTCTGCTTTCATGGGTAAGATGGTGTCTTAATAATAAGTTAACTCATAATTCAGGTTATATCTTTGATATCTGCAGGAAAACACGAAAACTATTCTAAAACCCAAAGATAATACCCACCAAATTAGGTAATGACCTGCAGGAAGAAAATACTTCAAATGATATGTAACACTACTGTAGGATGTTCCTAACCATGGCTAATAATATGGTTAATCTTTGCTGTTTAATCTATTTAAAGATGGTTAGATGTCCCTAACCAGGACTAACAACTTGTGCAAAAACTTCAAATGATACGTAACATACATGGGACTATGGGAGTATTTTGCATGTTTAGTATCTTACTCACCTTCGTAGGTCTATCAACGCAACAAACCATTTTAATGTGTTTGGATAGATGAACTTGTTCCCTTACTGACTCCTTTATGTATATCTCTTGATTGTTTCGGTACTTCATCTCCAAGGACATAAGTTGCGTACTACATGTTCAAATTTTGCTCAGAATTAGCATTAGTCATGAGAGGCATAAGTTGCTACTTGCTCTATTTATGATGTTTTGGACAATGCATCTCAAAATCACTTTCGATATTTTATGGCTTACTACTTCCAAAAATGACCTTGTTATCTTATGTACAAATATCTTAAGTGTTAATATTGTTGGATTTAGGTTGAGTTCTAAACCAATGTTTCCTAGAAGATTCACTATAAGCAGACAATTGTCAAAATATATGCTAAATTTTACTCTGTCCGTGCTTCTGGCTATGATAATATCTCATGATTTCGACTTCATAAGTTGTAACTGACACGCTATTACTGGTTTTGGATATTTTGTTTTTAGTTGAGATGGAGAACGCCACCAAACTACCAAATGGAGAACGCCGCCAAATCACCATCAAGCTCTGGCCCCCTAGCGAAAACACTCGGGTGATGCTAGTTGAGCGGATGACGAATAATCTCTCCACACCTACAATTTTCACCAGGAAGTACGGCAGTCTCGGTCAACCGGAGGCTGCAAAATATGCTAAACAAATTGAGGAATCAGCATTTTCTTCAGCAAATCAGCAGTATGAACAAGAGACTGCTGGCGATGGAAGTGCTGCTGTGCAGTTGTATGCCAAAGAATGCAGTAAGCTGATACTGGAAGTTCTTAAGGGGGGTGCCAAACCAGAGGAAAAAGAAGCATTAAACTCCGAGGTTGAATCTGCTCCTCGTGAGACCTTTTTCGATATTTCCAAAGGCCAACGAGCATTTATTGAAGCAGATGAGGCCCAAGTGCTGTTGAATCCCTTAAAAGAGCCTGGAAATCATTACACTAAAATATGCTTTAGCAATCGAAGCTTTGGTCTAGGCGCAGCTAATGTTGCCGGACCAATCCTGGCTTCCATTAAGAACCAACTCAAGGAAGTGGATCTATCAGATTTTGTCGCTGGAAGACCAGAGGCTGAAGCTCTTGATGTTATGAATATCTTCTCTGAAGCTCTGGAGGGTTCCCTTTTAAAATATCTGAATATCTCTGACAATGCCTTGGGTGAGAAGGGAGTAAGGGCATTTGGAAAGTTATTACGATCTCAAACTAGCTTGGAAGAACTTTACCTGATGAATGATGGAATTTCAAAGGAAGCTGCACAAGCTGTTTGTGAGTTGGTACCTTCAACAGATGTGCTTAAAGTACTTCATTTTCATAATAACATGACAGGAGATGAGGGGGCTATTTCTATTTCCGAAATTCTAAAGCGTTGCCCTTTATTGGAGGATTTTCGGTGCTCATCCACCCGAGTTGGTTCCGAGGGGGGGATTGCCTTGACTGAAGCACTTGCACAATGTAGGAATCTGAAGAAACTGGATCTTCGGGACAACATGTTTGGTGTAGAGGCTGGTGTCAAGCTGAGTGAGGCTCTCAAGAAACATGAGAATCTCACCGAGATTTACTTGAGCTACTTGAATCTGGAAGATGATGGAGCAGTAGCAATAGCTAATACTCTCAAGGAGTCAGCACCTTCACTTGCGGTGTTAGAGATGGCTGGAAATGATATAACTGCTGAAGCTGCTCCCAGCTTAGCTGCTTGCATCGCTAGTAAGAAGTCTCTGGTGAAGTTGAACCTGTCAGAGAATGATCTTAAGGACGACGGTGCAATTCAGATAAGCAAAGCATTCGGAGAAGACCATGTTCAGCTCAAGGAAGTTGATATGAGCCAGAATTCTTTAACAACCACAGCTAGGAAGTTGGCTCAGGTGTTGGTGCATTTGCCTGAATTTAAGCTCCTAAATGTAAATGGGAACTTCATTTCTGAGGAAGATATTAATGAGTTGAGGAGTATCTTTAAAGAATGCCAGGAAAAACTTGGACCCTTGGATGAGAATGACCCTGAGGGTAATGATTATGATGATAAGGAGGGTGATGATGAAGATGAAGGCAGCCAGGATGAATTGGAAGAGAAACTCAAAAGGCTTGATGTCAATCAAGAAAACTAGAAGAAGGTAGTCTTGCAGTCCTCATGCAGAGAGTGCCAATCATTAGTTGTAGTTTATTATCTTTTGCGGGCGTGCTAGATTTGAACAGGAGATGGGGCTGATTCTTGATGAAGCCATGCCATGCCTGCTCACCATTATGAGTTTGTGTTTAGTGGGACCTTTTTTCCCCTTAATCTGCTTTAGATTATTTAGCATTATGTATCAGCTGAAGGTACTTTCAGTAATCTTATTTTCAACTTGGCCTGTAGACTTGTAACTTTTGGTACCCCATGCTAGGATCATTTTCTGCTTTTTCAATCATATTTACTTTCTTTGAACCTTTTGCTTTCTCTTGTGTTTTATTTTGAATTCAAATCAGCATGAAAATGTTATGTTTTTTGCCAGCACACCTGCTTGATTTTCCCCTTCAATTTTGCAGTTGAACCTGCAAAATTCTAATTGAGAATGATTGTTCACTTGTGGCCATAATTTAGACTTTTAAGTACTAGTATTTGATTGAAGATATTTCGAATCTTGATTAAACCAAATTTGAAAACAATTTCTTATATACTCCACACTAGTACAGAAAAGTTAAGAAAGGATTGACACACCAACTAGAAATCTGTAATGAAAAACTATATCGATGTTCATCGCTATTGCTTTGAAACACTGAATAAATTACGAACAGCTATTAGTACTAGGTTCAATTTGCAGAGCTGCTGAAGAAAGAGTAGATTTACAGCTTCAAACATTTAACAAATCTGCAAGAAAATATAATATCAATGATAACGATTGCAATTTTATCAAAGTAACTTATCTAATCCCTAAAGATTCTAATGCTTCAAAGAAACAGTCTACCCATAGTCTACACCAAGCTCGACCTCTTCCTTTTATGTGCCTTCCATGTCAAACCATTAAACCCAGTTTCCGAAGCTTCCAACCCACTTCTAGAACTTTCGGCTTCGGATTTGGACCTCTGGGAGGTCCAGCCAGAGGTTTCTTCACTCTTGGCCTCACTTGCCATGGATGCCGTCGTCTCACTCTTGAGCTCCACCACCTTCTTCTCCACAGCAACATTATATATGGGTAGTTCAATGGGAGGATTCTCTCTTCTCCTTTTAGCAGCATGTTTAGACCCATCATTTCCGTTCTCCACAGCCTTCATCCACTGTGAATCGCTTATGGCATCCTCACGAATCACCTCCTTCCTGTGTCTCTTCCCAGTAACAGGCAAGTCTTGGTCTAGAGATCCTTTACCCTTGCCGTTTATCTCTGGCTCTGCAAAGACCCAATCTGGTACCTCGTGTTCTTCAATGAGACGGGACCTGTAGTTCTCTCGCTGCCTTCTCTCCTCATCCATCTTTTCAAATAGCCAAAACTCCTCTTCTGTCCGGGCTGCCAGGCGATTGATCTCTCTTTCACTTGGCACATCTGCTCCAAGCGCACTTGTGCCTTTACGCATGATTTCCTCCAACATCTCCCTCCTGTCTTGAGCTGTAAATCAAAATGAAAAATAACATCAATATTGTCTTACATTCAAGCGTATAAGTCTGAAAATCAATAAATTTATGGTCTGTAGATCCTACTCTAATAGACAAGAAAGGATCGAGGTAATCAATTCTATTGCAATTGGCAAACCTGTGGAAGTTGTATTAAACAGTCCTGCTTGGATGACCTTGGCATCGATACCCATCTTCTGCTTAGCTCTTTCCAAGATAACTTCTTCGACAGATCCAACACTGACGAGCACAAAAACTCTGACCTCCTTCTTCTGGCCAATACGATGGGCACGATCTTCCGCCTGCTGGTCCATCTGAGGGTTCCAGTCACTGTCGAAAATGATGACTGTGTCTGCGGTCTGTAAATTGAGACCAAGTCCCCCAGCACGAGTGCTTAGGAGAAATATGAAGTAAGGTGAGTCAGGTGCGTTGAACTTTTTCAGTAGTTCACCCCTGTCACCAGTGTTGGTAGTGCCATCAAGTCTAAGGAACTGATAGCCTTTCAGCATCAGATAATCTCCGAGTATGCTCATGAGCTTAGTCATTTGGGAGAAAAGGAGGACTCTATGCCCGGCTCTATGAAGTTTGGGGAGTAGGCGATCAAGAAGCTCGAATTTTCCTGATGACCTAACAATGTTCTCACTCTTCTGCATATAATAATCCGTAACAAACAGGTATGGATGGTTACAACATTTCCGGAGCTGCATTGTCAGATTCTGAAGGCTTTTGGAGCGACCACTACCTGTGTTTTCATTATAAGAAACATTTGTCGTCAGTGATGTTTGTTATGCTGGGAAAGAAAAGAAAGCAAGCACCAAGAGAAAACCAATAAGAACATGACATAAGTTGGGGTGGCAGGAGTTATATGTGGCAGGAGCAGCCAGATCTTTAGGTAAGAGACCCTTACCATGAGAGAGACCAACCCTTCCCTGTTCGGTCACTTGCTTGTAATAGGCCTTCTGCCATGCGGACAAGTCACACTTAAGTATGACCTGAGTTTTACTAGGTAGGTACTTTTCGACCTCATCCTTCCTCCTCCTCAAAATGAATGGCCTAATGACCTGCAGAAATGTACGAGGGATATAAGAACTAATTAAAGGAGGTGAGTCACGAGTATATAAGGAGAGATACATACATGGTGCAAACGTCGGATGACTAGCAGCTGTTCTTCATCTGTTAAGCTGACATCACATTTGTCGGCGAAGGGAGCATTAAACCACTCCTCGAAGTTATCGACTGAATTGAAGATATTAGGAAGGAGAAAGTTAAGTAGGGACCACAGTTCCTGCAAGCTATTCTGGATAGGAGTTCCAGTCAAAAGAAGTCTCCGTCGAATTCGGTATCTGCCAATTCAATTACCCAATACAGAATCATTAAAGGTTGAGTAATCTAAAAGCACTATCGAAAAACCCTGCTATACAATCAAATGAGGATTATCTGATACTCATATACGATAGAAATTCATTGCATAACAATTTGCAAAACAATTCATGTGCACAACTACCCAGCAGAAACAGGAGATGAAAATGTGATTCCAAGACAACATGAGGTATATAAATAAAAAAAAAACAGCATGGACATTTGTGGAAGTTACTACACACATAGCTATAAGTTGTTAGAGACCATACCCTGAAACCAGAGTCCGTGCAAGAACACAATCATAATTTTTAAGTCGATGTCCTTCATCAACAACCAGGTAGTGCCAGTGAATTTTCCTCAAAAATGCTTTATCTCTAATGATGAGATCATAATGGGTGATCAAAACATTGAACTTCCCCTCTCCTGAATACTCTTCTCTCAAGGCCTTTCGTTCATCTAAACGTCCATCATAAAGAACTGCAGAAATGCTGATACACAGAGGATGTCCATCAGAACGAAAGCATTCCGTTAACAAACTACTTGTTTAATAGGAAATTCAATCCGTACCTAGGAGCCCAAGTAGTGAATTCATTAACCCAATTTGGCAGAACGGCTTTTGGGGCAACAATCAAGTGTGGCCCATTCACGCCTTTGTTTTCCATGAGATAAGCAATCAGGGAGATAGTCTGAATTGTTTTTCCCAAGCCCATTTCATCAGCTAAAATTCCATTTAGATTGTTATTGAATAGAGACAACATCCACTGAAGCCCCTCAATTTGGTATGTTCTTAACTCTCCACCTTGAAGCATGGAAGGTTGCTCCATCACCTAAAAGAATTCTTGTCTGGTTAGATCAACATATAAAAATATCGAGTGGATACGAACTGCAAAATTTAACATCAAAGAGTGTGTTGGCATAGAGAAGGAGTAGCACCACAATCCAATTTAAATATCCTATACATAAGGTGTGTTGGCACAGAAAAGGAGTAGAGGGAAGGTGAATAATATCATCAATAACCTAATGCGTGTGATACTCATTTAAACTAAAAACATGATTAAAGAGAACTTGCAAAAAACCCACTTCCTTACCATACCCCTTTTACAAAACAACTTGCATAATAGACACAGAGTCAGACTAATATCGTTGCAAAGTTTCCTACACAAGTGCAGGACTTATGGAAAGCAATTGCAGAAAAAGGGCAAGATACATGCTTTCTTGCCTTTCCTTTCCTGTTTATGTCTAATGACGTTTTTTTTCCTTACATCCTTATTATCCCAAATATTAAGCATATAGACCTCATTTGTTGATAAGACATATGAGATGCCTATGAGTGTAAGAGAACTTTAATATTAGGTTTCAGCTGCTGAATCCCAGTGAAACTCCGACAATCACACATGCCCAGGAGGAAACACACGAAAGACCTTCCAGATGGACTTGATGCGTAAATAATAAGTCTCCAATCTAAAATATTATTGGGAAATAAAGATTACCTTTTCCTGGATAGAGTGTACAGCAGAATTATACTTCCGCTGCCCTTCTAATAAATCACCAGTCTTTGCTTTATCATCAGACTCATCATCAATCTCTTCATCTTCCTCAGGAATTGATTGTGCTGGTGTATCAGTCCTCGAAGCAGATAACTCAGGCAAATCAGCATCTGAACCTTCCAGGGGTTCGATGCTATCATCATAGGTAGCATTTTTTTCACGTTGAACAGCAGCACCCAAACGAACTAAAAGATCATTAGTTTTTCCAAGGAGCATTGTCAATCTCTCATTCTTGCTCTCCTCAACCATTTTCATATAAGCTTCTTGATCATCAGCTTTCAAAGCTTGGAACCTCAACTTTTCAGCTCGTGTAGCTCGTTGCCTCAGCCTTCCATGCCAAGCCTGAGAGTTGTGGCAAACTTCCATTGTCAATTAGGCATCAAAATGGAAATGTAAACCAAGATTAAATTCTTAACAACATATAGCATGGCATTATTAAAATGCAACCTTTCTTAACTAAGTGATATATTGCAGTTTCCCGACACAAAATTATCAGAATCAGGCGGATTTGAAGTCTAATATTTTTCCTAAAAGTTCAAACCTCAAACCGTATAACTTAGCCTTTCTGTTCAAAACTAAAAAGGAATATATAGTCATCAAAACAGGGAAGATAACCAAATAAAGTATGACATTAGCGTATTAGCTTCAAATGTTATCAGCCATTTCGAGATATAAGCACCCATATAGATAGTTACATACTTAATTGCTCCATGCCATATTGCTGCTTCAGAAAAGGCATATATAACAAATTTGTACCTGAACACCGTCGTTTCTCTGTTTTCGCCGTTTCTGGGCAGCCTGTACTTGCAATTGCAATTCACGTGCAGCATTAAGTAAATCAGCAAAGAATTTTCTTTTCCTAGTCTCTATCCGATTCTTCTCTTCCTCCTCAAATCTTGAAAACCTCTGCAGCAGGAAAACCAATAAAATAGCATAATCCAGCCGAAATCATTTTCTATATTCAATGTATATGAGCTTTAAAGGCATGGACCATATTTAGAACCCAAAAACTGTGGAAAATCATAAGGGACAACCCTCACCTCAGCCTCTCGTTTCTTCTTCAATGGGTCATCTGTTTCCAAAGAAAAAGCATCCCCGATGCCAAATAAAGGTCGGCGCAATCTCATCATTCCCCAATCAAAAAGCTGCTTGTCAGGATTTGCACAATGCAGTCGAAGCCAATATTCAGAACTCACTTCAGAACGGACTTTGCTCTGGAGCTCAGCTAACTGATGGCAGCAAGAAATTTATCACCATGCAAATATTAGAATTTAGACCATGATATTCTGACATTAGGCACAGAGAAACAAAAATAGTGCTACAAATGTGGAAGGGGTATTTTGATATACTTGGGTATGAAAGTAAAGTTTGATAAATCTAATCCCACACCCTCCTTCTAGTTACATCCGTAAAGGAAAGTCAACAGGAATACATCAGTTTATAGTTACTTTTAAGAACTAGACACAGTCAATAGGAAGAGTTTATTGCTAGCACCAGAAGATACTTCCGCAGAGAAAAATGAACTTTACTTTGGTCCATATATGTGAGGACAATGATTAATCCCACCTTCACACTTGTCAAAACATCAAAGCTTTTCTTAACTAGATTCACAAAATACCTCTGTCGTCAAATAAGTGAATTGTACCTTAAGTCCATAGAGTTCAAGCAAGCATCTGGATTGCAGGTCCTCACCCCTACTTGTAGGTAATTCTGTTTTTAATAGAAGGAGAAATAAGCATATTGCATGACATTTGCAAGAAAGTAAAACAAGATGAATAAAGAATAAGCAGCCTTTTAGCACTGTGCATATGTACGTGAACCAACCATAGTAAATAAGAGATGTGCAGAAAGCCAGAGAGAAAAAGAAACAAAGAAGAAGCTAAAGATAGCCAAACTAAGATTCACCATGGCATTGTTTTTACCAGGTAAGCATCCAGGAATCATCTACAATTCCCGATGCAATAGGAAGATAGAAGATGAATGCAAGCAATCACGTGACTAAAAACAATTCGGAAAAGCAAGTGACATGCGAATGGAATATATTTTTTCTTGAAGATAGTTACCTTCAAGTTCGGCTAACCGATGCTTTACTTGGCTCTGAAACCTAGTCTCCTTTAAGTCTGACAATTTGGAACTAGGCAAACAAGCTGATCTCTGGTCCGACACTGCATCCTCAAAATCCAACATTAACTCATTGTAAGTTGAATGGCCCAATTTTTCCTGTAACATTATAACAAGATTGACCACATAACTAATCAGATAAATTAATAAGCTAAAAGTTTAAAAAGTAAGTTTGTAAGAAGGATATCCCAAGAAGGATAGCCAGCTTAACAAAACTACAAAAGTATAAACTAATCACAACAAAGTTATACCGCATCGGTATAGAATCCCATCAACGGACATTAGTTTACCCAGAGAAGAGGTTGATGTAAAAATAATTTTGGCTTATAGCCTTATGCCAAACTTTGTGGGTCTAATTTGACTTGTCATAGCACTTTTCTTGAGTTAGAGTGGCCTTATACTTAAAAGTAGGTATTCGACATTGTGTGTGTGTGTGTGTACACGTGCAATACCCAGAAAGGAAATAAAAACAGTTGATTTTGAGCCAGAGAAAAAAGGAAGAATGTTTTGCTGCATCAGCTTGATATAGGAGTGAGTACATGGAGGTCAAAACATAGCTAAGAAAGCTAAAGGAACAAACTTTTACCAATAAATGCAGGCTGTTAAGGAAAAGGGGCATGGCTAACTAAAATACAATACTATCTTAGAAGATTCCAGAAAGTAAATATAATTATCACAGTAATGACTAATATATAATGAAAAGATCCTTACTTAGAAAAAAGATGTCAAGAACACTAACAAACTAGGAACAAGTCCGAAACAAATGCGTACAACATCACACTACACATGCATTTATAGAAAGGGTGAACAAAGATAGATAGGTAATGATACCAAGTTGAACAAATGATCAGTTTACTGGAAAATGGCTACAGATAAAGTAAATCAATTTCGATGGAAATATGCTTAATCATCAAGGAAGTCCTCGCAACAATAGCCCGAGCCCAGGTGTTATCAAATTCTTCAAAGTTTACGTTTGGGAGGGGAAAGGAGGGACTCAATAACCTAAAATCTATAATCTTGTTAAGTTGTATCTAAAACTTTTTCATAAAACACGAAGTTCCAAATTCTTGAACAATACAATGCCATAATCGCTGAAGTCCCAAATTCTTAACTGTGTAGCCCAATTACGCCTCATCAACAATCACAAGATACCAAATTTCGGAAAAGTCAAAAAGACAGAACACAAGTAGAGCAGCAGAGAGGCCGATATCAAACTAAAACATCGAATTGTCAGTTAAAAGCAAAACCAACATTTCAGTAAAATTCAACAGCAAATACAAAACCCAACAGCTCAATTGTCACCGACAACACCAAAATTAACCCAATTCAGGCACCAGAAACCAACCTTTGGCAGCGGCGATGTCGACCCGTTGCTGGCATCAGCGCCGACGTCGCGATCAGCTCCATCAGCAGCCAATTGAGGAGCAGCGTCGGCTTCGCAGATGGAGGAAACGGCGTCGTATACGTGCTGCGGCAGAGGCAGATTGCGGGAGATGAAATTGAGGGCGCATATCAGCGTCTTGGCGCTGGCAATCGGCGGCGGGTCGGCGTCGGCCTGAAATTGCTGGGGGGCAGATGGCTGGGGCTCCGCCACCTGTGCGACCATGGCGGGAAGGGGGAAGGGGAAGCAGGATACGGCGTCGTTTCAAAATTTGGGCTCAGAGCTGTGATTTCTAACGGGTTGTTTTGGCGGATCTAGAATCCGAAATCGATCGATTCGGATTTCAATTTATTTTTCATTTAATCCTTTTTTTCTTTTTATTTTTAGGATTTGCAATTCTAAGGTTATTGTAAATAGCTGCAATTCGATTACTTATTTTTGACCGATTTTTCGACATGTAATTACGAAAAAGCCCTCCGGCGTCTATTTTGTCAAAGACTCAATTAAAATAAATCAAAAAATCAAGGTGTATCCAAATAAATGCGTTGTGGGCTCAAGGTTAGCCCAATATCTAGGCCCATTTACACTGTATAAGCCCAATCTAGTTATGTTTAATCTAGTTAGGCCCATTTACAACACTAAATTTAGTTTATGAGTCTTGTTGGATTTCTTGTGACAATTTCAATTTCAAATAAGCTTATGTCAATTTAATTTTAACTTAATTTAAAGTAGCTGAACACGATAAGCCTTATCTTGTCTACATAGGATGAAAATTTGAATACGCAGAGAAAAGTAGAATAATGGTTTGTGCGTATCAACTTACTATTATTAAACTATGGGTTATGATGAAAAGTAATGAGAAATAATAAAATTTGTTTGGATTTGTGATTGCACCTCATTTTTCGTAATTGTGGATCGGCCACGTACTTCAAAAAGAAAGCCCATTAATCATCATTTGGTCGACCTAACGTAGTTTCATTTTTTTATCCTTTTTATATTCTAATTAGAAGATGTTTCAATTCTGAATTTTTTGTGTACATTTTTTAAAATTCAAGTATGGTATACAAGTAATTAAAAAATCGATATTTTTATGTTAATTCAATATTGTGTGTCAATACTATTTTTAAAATCTAAAATTTAAAATTATTAGATTTTACCTCCAATATAAAAATGATCGACTTTTGTAGTAGTCTCGGTTTAAAATAAAATTGGGCATAAGAAACTTACAAATTGTTGTAAAAACAAAAGTAAAATAGAACGTGTTACAAGAATATTATAGGAGTATTTCAGACTTTAACTCATCAAGTATAAGAATTTAGTACACCAAAATTGATGAGAAATGAAAAGAATATCATAAGGCAATATATTCTCTTTTTAAGGATAATTATTGTCCGAATCTATACGAGCCGAGTCAAAGGTGTTGGCATAATTATCCCCAACATACGTATTAAATAATTTATATTTAGTGGCACATTCCCATTTTAAAAAAAAAGTCTAGTATTTTATATTTAGGTTAATGAAGATGTTCTCTTAAATAAGCTATATCCAATGGTCAATGTTTGAAAACGTGGGAATCAGTGGAATGGTTTGTTTCAATTCTTCTTAGTGTGGAGATTAATCACAATTAAAATTTCTATTTAATCAGCAATTTAAAATTAAAAATCCTATTCACATTGTTTTAGTGTGGAGGAAAAAAATTTGTTAAATACTTAAATAGCTTGAAGTTGGTTCTCAAACTTTCCTTTTTTCACGATGGATAGAGGTGCATCCATATATTTTGGATTGTGGTGTGATAAATATTGAATAATTAAGCGATTTGAACTTTTTTTTCTATCATCTCAATTATTTTTTAAAATTTTCATTAAAAACTTCATTGTATAGAAAAAAATGAATTACGCACTAATGTCATTGGATAGCTTCCACTATTTGAAAATGCAGTTATTTGATTTATATAAAATGGAGAATTTACTATCTTTTGCAATGTGTACTATTTTTTTCAAAAAAAATCTTTTAGTTTATTAAGAAATATTTTAATTATTTCAAAAAAGCAGAAAAAAAAATGCATCATATTTTCATTATAATCATAATCTTGGCTCAATCACTGCCACAACATGTTCCTATTGTTCAAGCAACAGTTTAATCAAGAGTTCAAGACACATCAACAAAAATAAAAACAAACATATAAAAATGAATATCGCGCAATCAAGGTTATCGGAATTTGCAATCTGCAAACAGAATTTCCAAATTAACTAACTATAGTATATGGATATGTATGTAGATTCTTTATCTAGTTTTTTCCCTATAGTAAAGTTGAAATCACCAATCAATAAGATGATGTAAGGAGACGATCAAGTTGGTCTAGCCCATAATCTTCGGTAGATGTCAGTGTTGAATGTGGTTTATGGTAAATATATATTTACTTTTTTTTTTGGTTACTACGTTTAAAAATAAATAAAGCTCTTGGAATTAATTGTGAATGCCTTTAGTAAAAAAATCATTCACACCCCGTCACCGTCACCGTCACCCGCTGGAAGACTTTCGGCCTTAATCTGCAAGCCCGGTCCAGCAGGATTAATCGAATTCCGCCAAAAAGACGGGCTCAGCATACCTGTGATTAAACCAAAAAAAAAAAAATTCATTCACACGTCCAATTATTAAATTTATAATTAATCATTAATTTTGCTAAAATAAGGATGCATAAATTATAGCATCTTGTTTTAGCCTCTAATTTATCTTATTAAACTAAAACAATTTAATTTCTTTATGCTTTTTTTATCTCGAGATTCTGTTTGTCTGATCGCTTTACGGTATATAAGTTTCATAAATATACTAGTAGTACTTAACTAAGTTTCAAAAACTAATTATATTATTATATCTTGTTGAGGCCAACATTAAACTGCGAAAATCTGTTTAAGTGGAATGAAAATGACAGAGTTAATTAGTCATATGATAATGATGAAGATTAATTAATATTTTTTGTTTAGAGATGCGATTCAAAGTACGTCTAGATGACCTGTCTTTGGAAAAGCTACAACCTAGTACCTCAATTGCAACTTATATTAATATAGTAGTACTTGATTTAATTGTTAATTTTCCTTGGCTCGAGAATTAAACTTTCCATTAACAGTCACAAATAGTCGGTTCTTCAATCTCGACACTTTCCCTTTCCAACAAAAGTCATTCTCATATGCAATATTAGAGGTTAATGTTTATGCATTACATTAGCTACTCTTAGACACTATAAAGATGAAATCAAAGTAAAATGTTCAAAAATCACCAGTCTTAGCCCTAGGTTCTTTGTTCTTGCCCTCAGTGTTGGTATATTATTTTTGCAAACTTCCCTTCACTTCAATAGACTTGTGTATATGTGAATTACTTAAAAAACAACAATGATAAGTAAAAACCATATGGTTATTCAAAATATAGATAACAATTATATATCAAGATTCAAGTCATATAATCTTAATAACAAGAAACACTATAAAATCCTTTGTCTAATAACAGATTCCGATTTTCCGGAGTTGAGGATGAGCTTTGTGTATTTTGTGGGGAGGAACCTGAAATAGTGTATCATACTATTATTTTTGGTTGCAGGTTTTCTAGTAGCTTGTGATATTTCGGATGCAACTGCTGGAACCTTGCCTTTTGTCTCCCCAAAGATCCGATGACTTGCTTCCTTGCATGGATGACTGCACCTTTCACGAGATTTGATTTTAAAATTTGGAGTTCTTTATTCTATGTGATCTCATGGTCTATTTGGTGGCTCAAAAATAAAGTTATATTTCAAAAAATGGAACCGAACTGGGAAACTGAGAAGAGACTCATTATTTGGAGGCTTGGAGCATGGACTAAAGCGTGGTGCCCGGAATTTCCTTTCTCAACAGGCCAAATGTGTGAGGACCTACTTAAAGCTAGAAGATGGACGAAGCATAATCACATAAGCAACTCTGATAAACATAAAGGTGCAATGTATTTTTGCTTGGTGGCTTTGCTTGATGTTTGTTTAGTTTTTAGTTTTGTGGTTCTGGTTTGGAGGGTGTTTTCCCTTTGCTTAGCTTGCTTTTTTTAGTTTGAGGTATTTTGCTTGTTTTTTTAGACTAATTTGTTGATACCGAACTGTGGTTCCTTTGTTCACCGATCTCTAAGTGGTGTGAGCCTTTTCTCCCTTGTCAAAAAAAAAAAAAACTGTGAAATTCTATTTCTGGCAGTACATTATTACTGCCCTATCTAAAGATACAGATTTTTCATTATTGGTATATGCTGCTGGATCATTTAAATTGAATAATTAAAACACATTAATATCACTATGTAGAATTTGTGATCTCAAATAAATATAATGTGAAAATAGGTTACCAATAATAGAAAGAGAAAAACGGCTGTAACATGGTAGTCAACAATTGAACTGGATTCTGTTGTTTCTGCACTACAAATTAATCCCACATACAAAAATAAAAATATCTCAATTTGCCAACTTTCTAAGCCCAATCACATTACATCCCCAGATGACGTATTCTAATTTAAATATTCCTCCATGTGATATACCTTTAGTGCTAAACTAATTAAAATTATACTATACAATAAAATACTCCATACATATGACCTAACGTAACATGTCCACGCCCATCCATATCCATATTGAGTTTGTTCCATGTCATCAAATTATAAGATTTAGTAGTACTATAATTTTTTCTTCTTGATGGAAATTTAAGAAATCGTTAAATGAGTAATTCCAATTTTAATCGTTGTAAAGTATTTGAAATTATGATTTTTCGCCAAAAAATGAATTTTTTTGGGGGTTTTCTTGAGTTCTTTTTAGTAGTGGGGTGCAATGGCAGCCATGAAGGCGAGACTGAGTGAAGCCGTGTATTTGGATGATTATTTTAATTTCATAAATAAAAATGATATTGTTTTGTAAACAACGAAAAATCATGTTCATATTTTATAGTACTTATCGAAATTGAGACCGCGGCTCGTTTTAAGGATTTTTCTATAGCGAAAAACGATCTCATACAAGATTCTAATTGAATATTTGACTTGTAAGCAAAAACTTATCTTAGGGGAGGAGGCTTCCCTCTTGATTGCTCGGGCTAAATTTCAAATGTGATGTGATCACAATTTATGTAATTAAATAAAAAAAGATACATAAAAACATGACGCAAACTCCTTTAACCGTTCTTTTGTGCTTAAAATATGATAATTAATCAAAGACAGATGGTATTTGATGCTAAATAAATTGTCCTTTAGCTCTAATTAAGTGGGGTGACCTAAATTATGCTTAAGCTTGCTGATGAAGAAGCTTTTGTATTTGGACTTTGCTTAATTAATTAAGGAACTAAAAAAGCATGCTCGTTTAGAGTCGCCAAGGGTTAAATCAGGTTTAATTAAATTGCTTTATTTCATATGTTAATGGAATGTGGATAGGACCACATTTCTATTAATTTCAGTGATGGTCCTTCTCATCAATATATACTTTTCACATGCTTTTATGACCAACCACCACTGCACAAAATTTAATACTTTAGTTTATGTTGTGTGGTCTTGTTTTAATTATTTATTATTTTGAATTTGTTTGAACCTCAAAAGTTATAGTTGGACTTATTTGATTATCCACAGATTTTAGTAATGTATGAAGTTTTATGACATATTCTGTCTTTTTTTATTTTTGTTTAATATATGCGAATTCCTCAATGAGTTTTAGCCATTTAGATAAGAAAGTGATGAGTTAATATATAGATACATCTTGAGTTAAATATTGGGTAATTTAATGTGATGTAAAATAAATTTATAAATTAAATCTTGTAGAACAATTAATTTTCATAAATTCTAATATAAAGTCATGACCTGCATGTTTTTTATAAGATAAAAATGCATCTAATCGCAAGAAATGGTGGTCTAAGGATCACTTAGAGCAAAAATTAAATCACTCAACAACATACAAAATACAAGCCATCAATGCCAACAATTTAAAGAGAAACTAGAGAAAACCAAGCAACAACAACAAATGATACTCTATCAGTTAATGCGCCCTACTCGTTATAGCCTTGAGTCCGATCACTCTCTAACATTGTTCAAGTTTTCTATAATTTGTCCTAGTAGAAAAGGAAACACTAGCAACCAACTATGCACCTAGGTTTGACACCTTGAATCGTCACTATATTTCGTATATCCCAAATTGACCACAAAATAACAGAGAACAAGAATAACTAAATTTTCATATCAAACCTTCTGAAAGGAGCTCCGGACCAAGAAATAATACATACCATTAGTTTTTTTTTAATATAAGAACATAATCCATTGGTTACAACAATAGTATCAAATACTTGAAGAGATCTTAGCTAGCCGAAGAAAATGTGGTTTAGGGGTCATTCCTTCTTAGGAAAAGTACACCACTCACATTTAATATCACTAACTCATACTCTAAAGAATCTCTTTTCAATATTGGGTCATTCATGAAGAAAAAATTATAAATCAAACAAACCAGATTTCTATCTCTTTTAGTTCACCCTTTTTGTTATTAAGATGTATAGTAACATCAAATTTATGCTTTTAGCAAAACACTTACGTGATATGTCACAAAGTGCAATGGCTAATTGTAGATGATGATGTCGAGATATAATGTGTGTGTGTTTTGATATTGACTAAAACTATAGAGAAAATGGTAGTAGTAATTTACTTGGTGTCCGCATACGTATGTCTGGTTGCCCACTTTAAATTTCGTTTTCTTGACTAAAGAAACATTGACATTTATGGCAACTATTTTCATTCACTAATCTCAATGTCTATTTTCTATTTATATGAATAATAATATCACGTAGGGTTTGTGTTAAAATGACAACCCTTCTTAAAGTGACACCATGACACCACTTATACAACAATATTATAAACGCTACACAGCAATATTACAAACACTACACAACAATCTAGTGTGTCGGATATTGCTAGATAAGAAAAATTGTTGTATAAAGAACAATAAATTGCTGGCCGTCTTTTTCATATTTTTTTTATATTTTTTTTTGCCACATGACAGCTTATTATTCGTCCACGTGTACAAATGATTGACTAGGAATGGTGGTATGATGTTATTTTAAGGGATGGTGGCACCCTAATATGCCCCTATCGACTAGTATATGATAATTTTATATTTTCTTCAAATTTATGGAAATCCGAAGCTGCCTATATCCAAATATATAAACTCAATCATGGTATACATGGACAGATATAATAATCTATTTTTATAATTTACAACAAAATATCCCCTATATATAGAGGGTAACTTTTTTTTCACTTTCCATCCATCATCTTTCAATTACCTTCAATTAACCAAATTTGTCCCAATCGGTGTCACGAAGAAAAAAGTGATTGCAATACATAAAAGTCACTATCTCAAAGTGAATTTGTATCCCAAAAGAATAAAATGACGCTAATCATATTAAAAGTAATAGTAGTAATTTTTTTTAATAAAAGTAATTGCGTTATATTAAGTTATTTTTTATTTATTTCTTGATTTTTTAGTTAATTAGTTTCAATTATCTAAATGAGATCATACTCCAAAAAATGACGCTAATTTAAAATTGATAATTGCAAATACGATATGATTGTTATTTTTACTAAAGATAATTGTGTTTTTATATTCTAGTTTTTTTTAACTAATTGTTAGTTAACAAATCCCATTGGTTTATTGATACGGAATTAGATTCGTGCTCATTTTTTTTGTCACCGTCATGCTTAAATCTTATCAAGATATAAAATCGGGTGATCGTAATCTTATTACAACAATTTTTGATGCAATCTACGAATATCTTAGTGTATTAATTCTATATTCTCTCCAATAATTGGTGAAACTAATACAACGTCTAAGTAGGTTCCAATTCATGAAGAGACAGTGTTTGATGTAAACATAGAATCAAATGGACTACACACTAAATCATAGCGTCTCAGATGATCCAACCTAATTATCCCTTAGACAACGACATTAACCGTCACACATCATAAAAACTCCCAATTTCAAGAATCAAGTTAGGAAATTTAGATGAAAAAGACATTGGATATTTCCAACTCATGCTCATGTCTTAATAAATAAATTTCAAAACTATTAGAAATTCTTGGCATTATCAAGAATGTGATCTAGATTCGTAATTGATATCGTAAGTTGAACATGCAATCACACACCAGAAGAAATATTTGCTTGCCATGAAATTCGCTTCATCGATTTGATTGAATTTTGCAAGTGAATCCACTACTTTTGATATATATGTCTATGTTAATCTAATACATAAACAGTTTTTGCTACAACCCTTCCATATAGAAATCTAAGAAATCCATATTGAATTAAGAGTATTATTTTACAATTAATAGAGATAGGTATTAATTGCTCCATAAATTTGGATCCCTGAGCTTGTATTCTGTTAATTAAGTTAATTATGATCCAATTTTAATTAATTAAAGTCGAGTATCACAATCTATATATTTTTGGGCACAAAGGAATGGACTAGAAATTACAAATGGAAATAATATATAGTAACTAATTAAATAATCGATATAATATAGTATCTATGACAAGTCATGCCAGCCACAGGCACACTCTATAGGACTTAAATCCACAAAAGAAATACTAGAAAATTGAACAAGTTGTGAACTTAGAACATAAAATCAAGAAAAGTGTATTTTGATGAATATATATCCATGTTACAAGGACAATATATAGTACTAGAAGAACAAATATATTATGCTGGTCACATATATGCTGTTTTTAGCTTTTGCTAATTTGTACATCACCAAGGTGTGTACACACTCAGCATTACTATACATGGAATTAAATTGAATACAAACTCATGAAGATGTAGTAGACATAGGGTAGGTCACAGTCATATTTTGATGTCTACTCACATGGATTCTAAAATTAATGGAAAGTGAGAGCATCACACATAAAAAAGTTTCTTTTGTGAAATTTCTAATTCAATAGTAAAAATAATAATTAAAAAGATGAAAAAGGCAATTAGCTAGCATAGTACTATTGTAAATTATAATATAGGTACATATAGAGAGTTGGGGGGTTAATTTTTCATAGGCTACATATAGCCGACAAACCAAAAAGGGAGTTTGGTTAGTGGGGGATGATTTCATCAATCGTGGGAAAGCTTTTTGTGATGCAATTGGATTTTCAAATCTTATATTAGTGTGTCTAGTATTCTCTATCTCATTTTTCATACTCACTGTCTCGCAAAAATATGAGCATTTGAAATATTATATAAATTAATACACAATTAATAAAGTAAGAAAAAGGAAAATAAGACAAGTTAAAATAATATCAATGTATAGTAAGATCCACATTATTATTAGTGTTTAGTGAGTTGCAACGATGGATCACATTGATATATCTTGAAAATAAATTAATATATATGGATAATGAATTAGAGACAACTTTTCATATATGGAAATACTCATATTTTTATGGGAATGACGAAAATAGAAAATGCACATAATATTTTTATGGGATAGAGAGAGTTATATTAAATCAGTCTATAATTAATTTGAATTTTTAGTTTTAGATCATCCACAAGAATTAGTTATTTTATATTTGTAGTAAATTTATCTTTATAGTGAGGCAATAATTCAATCATTTTTTTTTACTTTTATTTTTTTTATTTTATCGATTTTACATTGAAAATCTTGTCGTCCACGGTTCTGAATATCGATAGTGGGCAAATTTATTATTTTAATTTTTAGATCTTTATATTATTACATAATTTTAAACAATAAATATTTTTACACTACTTTATCATTTTTTTAATTATCCTAATTTCCACACCGGTAATTACTAATACTAAACTTATAATGGTTAAAAACCTATGTATTTATTGATAACTTTCATGGTTTATGTGCAAAATCAAAATACAATATAAATTCATATATTTATGCGCCAATCTTCAAACCCAAACATCACAATATAACACATAATTATATGTATAATGAATATTTGAGTTACTATATACTCCAATTATCAATTTGTCATCTCATTTTATTTCGAAGTTATACGATGAAATTCTCAAGTAGTGTGGACTCCATTAGCATTATGACCAACACGCTTATGTGAAGTGACATAATTGCCCTCGCATTTATTAATTTAAATATACTGAAATCAAATCAACCGTGTACATAAAATTTCTCAGACAAGCATATTACATTAATCTCTATTTCGACACAAATTAAATTTGGATTTTGATGCTACCTAAATGTCCATTTTCGTAATTCAAGACCTTTCAAAGCTTGTGGGCTGTGATGTCTACTTCTTTATGGAGTAATTGTCATCCAAAATGGATTTTGACTACCATTAATTGATGGTTTCTATTAAAAAAAATAATAGAGTGGGAAAAAGTTCAATAATTATTTTATTGCTGATGAATTTTTTCTTGGACCAATTACTATAATCAAATTTATAAAATACATAAAACTCGGAGACTATTTAATTCATTCATTTCCGCCCTTAACCTTTTAAAGAAATTTATAAAACAATAAATCTTGCCTTTGATTATTACTCCATGTAATTTACATTTATAATCACCAAATAAATTTGCAATTAGATTAATCATGGAGAACTCTATTATAAGATTATTAGTTAAAATAATTTAAGCGATTCTTGGCTTTATAGTACGCGCAATAATATATACGATCATATTGACTTATATTATCTATCCATATTGATAATTGAATTAAAGTGAACACGCTCTTCCATTATAGTACCTTCTAGGCCTAGAAAAGTATCAACCGTACGTTACTGGGGAATATTGAAATATCCTTTACATATTTATTGTATTTGTCAATATATATACCATGTGAAAAATAATGAACTTATATAGGTTTATTCCCCTTTCGATTTTGACTCGATAATTCCTCTAATATCACGTATACATATTAATTTGTAGTCAACACAAACTTTGAAAAGTAGAAAAACCATTGCCACACTATCACTTTTAATAAATTATACTGCAAATACTTATATCCATTTTTATTCCGTTCAAAAATATACTACTAATAACGTTTAAATTTCCCAAACCAAGGCAAAACAAAACGCACTTTTAAATAAATTAACTTCCCACATGTATTTCGTCATTAATTCAGTATCAATACTTATTTTTGGATGTCCTAGATAGGGCAAGTCAAAACACAAAATAATGCGTAATGTGAGTATAGAACTAATAAAGACAAACTCATGTCACACAAAATATAATTGTTTACTACTCCCTCCCGGCACATTTGAGTTCCGGTTTAGTATTTTTGGATGTCCCACTTCAGGAGTTCTAGTTAGAATATTCCATAAATGGTAATAGGCTCCACATTCCACTAACTTTTTCTCACTCACATTTTATCATAAAACTAGTACGGAGTATATAAAAGTAGGACCCACATTCCGCTATTTTTTTCACCAAATTTTATTTACGTTTCTTAAAACTCGTGCCGAACTCAAATGGGGAATGAGTCTGCGAATAGGAGTTCTATTTTCCATTTTAGTCCGTCTGCGAATATGAGTCCTGGTTCACTTTTACCATAAAATGGTAAAAGGGTCACATTCCATTAACTCATTCTACTCACATTTCATTTAAAACTAACTTTTTCGCACCCACTTTTCTTAACATTTCTTAAAATCTGTGCCGCCAAGAAATTGGACTCCTAATGGCAGACGGATGAAGTATAAAGCATTTATGTATGGATTTAGATGGGGTTGTGCGAGGTCAAGCTCAGTTCTGCCTCAGCCGCAATCTCTCCTTTCGTCATGCAATTTCCGTGTTCACGAAACGACAATTTCATGATACAAATAGCTACAGAAAGAGAAAAAAAAATCCTTCCACAGTCTTAACAATGATAGACGACGCTCGCGAGTCGATAACTTTTTCCGATCCACGAATTTCATTTTCTGAATGGGGAGAAGGAATATTACTCCCCCTCATAGCCTAAATTCCAAACTAGTGACTTCCCCTTACTCCCTTTTCCCTCTCAAAATGTTTAGGGTTGTTCGTGGCATTTTAATAGTTATATAATTCAAGTGGTGTAAAAAGCACCCCCCCCCACCCTACCCCCCTACCTCACACACACACACAAGATCTCCACAGCACTTTTCCACACTACAAATTGCCCCCCATCCCCTCACTTATCCCTCGTCCAATCCTCTCCTCTCTCATCTCCCTCAATACTCAAACTTCACCATAAAATTTCAAGAAACTCATCACCATCAAAACTCAACTCTTTTCTCAAGTCAATCAACACCATGTCCACTATAGTGTATCAGCAGAATCAGGCCTCCATCTACGAGCCTCACCTCTCCGAGACCACCCTAAAGCTGCGAGTCGCGGCGGCGCCGCCCCCAACAAACGCCGACCTCGGAGGCTGGGGATTCCTCCAAAACAACTCCCAAGAATCATCAACCATGATCAACAGAGACTTCCCCTACACACACCCTTTATCCAAGAACTCCAAATTGAGCCCCCAATCCCTCCAATTATGCACCGAGAATTTGGGGAGCGAATCCGGCTCCGACACCTTCTCCGACTGCAGCAGCATTTTCTCCGCCTCCCCGCCGCCCAGCCCCACCGCCGCCCGAATCCCGCCGCCGGCCGATAAATACTCCCGGAAGATCAACAACTTCCCGCCGCCGCTCACCACAATGAGCGGCGCGAGCTCGCTGCAGGTCCGCCGCCGCAGCGACGGCGGCCGCCTGATCATCGACGCGGTGGAGGGCCCCTTCCGGAACTCCTACCTCCACGCCGAGAGGACCGACGGCCGCCTCAAGCTCTCCTTCGCCGCCGCCGCCTGCAGCGACGGCGACGAAGAGGAATGCGGCGCGGCGGAGGCGGCGGAGACGGAGACGGAGGCGGAGGAGGGGGAAATTGAGGGGAAGGGAAACGGATTTGAATCGGAATTGGGTGTGGAAATGAATGTGTTGGAGAGAATTCAGAGTTTTAGAAGGTGCAACAGCCATGGAAGCAAAGGATTGTGCAGTAACTGGAAACCTTCAACGCTTTGGGTGGCAACTTCTTAATTAAATACTAAATTTTTTTACTAAGATTTTTTTGGATCTAACAGATTTTAATTTTGTTAGATCTTTTTTCTTGGGGTGGTTTGAGTTTTTTTTTTTTTTTAATTAATTATTTTTCATGATTTTGGGTGGATTGGAATTATGGGGTGTGGTTTGGCAATCATTTGTTATGATTGGACGTTGGAGTTTGAACATGATCTTGCATGTTTTTACCACCCTAAAATCCCTCGACAATGAATGTGATATTATTTACATTTTTCATTTAAACGGATTACATTCAATTGAAAAAGATGTCATTAAAATCGATATGGAATTATAGGAGAGGTCACTTTCATGACTAGTACAAAAAAGAGGTTGACCTCATTACTTATAAGCGTTATATTCGAATAATTAAATGTGTGAACATTGTTTAATTTATTGTTCCAAAAGCATTTCCATATATATAATGTGTTTGTGGTTCTCCACCAACATAAACTCAACGACACACAAATATATACCTTAATAAAGGCGTATATGGGTGCATTAAATACCTAATATTTAACCTTTGCTCAATAGTGTAAATCTATTGTTTGTTAGGTAAAATAAACTAAAAGTTCATCCCGTGACAAAAATTTGGCTCATGTTAACTTCAATCCGCTACTACAGTGTCAAGTTTTCATATCTATATATGCTTCTTATAACTTAAGAAAATCAATTCTCTCTTCCTAAAGAAAAGATAGTTTTAATACTTCAGTAGATAAAGAAATAAGTTTTAATGCAAAATTGATAAAGTAAAGAATAAATAAATAAAAAATGAATGAAATATTATTAATGACAAATATGGCTCGCCTCATTCGGCAGTAGTCTCTCAGTCTACCAAATGTTACCCACATTTATTATTTCAGTTCGTCCACAAAGACTTTCCACTCTGCTAGTTTCAATTTTTGGTAGTGGATCTCTTTTTCCATAAACTCATTACACTTGCATTTTATTAGTATTATTTTTTTGATAAACGAAAGGCTCAAACCAAAAGATGGTGACAAAGAGTTCAACAACACCCCCACAAAAGATATGCATTCTATTACTATAAAAAAAACTTTTCAATTATTTTTTCATCACATTTTTTAGAATCTGCACCAAATCAAATATGAACAACATTTAATAGAGAGAGGGGAAAACTTACCATAAATAAATAAATTTACTAATTTTGATGGCGGAAATAAAATAAAAAATAATCTACATGAGTAACAATGTAACATAAAAAAAATATGCACTAAGAAAACGGAAAGATAAAAAATCTATCCAACAAAAGAATTGAAAAGTTGCAATTATATCAGTGTAGATTGGAAGAATTAAAGGTGACGCAAAAGAAATGGATCTTGATTAACATATATAGTAGGGTCGGGGAATATTCGGTTGCTGGTGTCACGCCTTAGCAAAGTCAAAATTGGTATGTTTGTGTGGCTTCAAAATACAATGAAAGTCCATCACACCATATTTTCCAATTCCTAAAAACAAAATTCACATTATTAGTATTTTATAGTAATGTTAATTTTTGGGTGCATGACTGTGGCCATTGCAAATATATTTAATGCTTGAAATTAAAAATCTCGGATTCGAGTCTATCACCATTTAATCTTTAATTTTTTTTCATTCATCAATAAAAAAAATATTCACTTCTCAAAAGAACAACTAAAATCTGTATCTATATTATTATAGAGGAAGTTTTATGTTTGCAGTGGAATAATAATTGCTGAATGGTAATATTGTACTAATAAAATACAAATACATACTAGTTTATTAAATAACATCATAAATGAACATAATAAATTCAATTTCAAATTGAAATATCTTTAATTTATTCTTTTTTATCAACTAATAATTATTTATAATATTCCCGGTAAAATTTAGTTTGTGCTAGACGATTTATTTGAAATTCCGTTTTCCTTATTTTTGTTACTACTATAATTATACGGGATTTTTTCCAGCTAAAACATATCAAAATATATATGATTATCCTAGCAATTTGACAAAATAATTATTTTATTCGATTATTGAAATTATTTTAACACCTTATCAATATCATAAGATTTTAAATGCACAACGAGTGGTTGGATAAAAACAACGGTTGTGAAATTTACTAAAAACTAGAAAAATTTAAATAGTTATGATTTAAACTAACAATTGATAACTAAAAAAATAGCTACAAAAACTAAAAACTAAAAACTAAAATAAGTTACATTTTATAAGAAGATAACCAATAATAAATTTTGATATATTAAAAAAATGTCAAACCAATTATCGAAACCAAAGACGGAAGAAACGAATGACATTATATGAATTAATTGGGTTTAAACCAATCGTTGTTTACTGATAACGGATTGCAATATGAATTAAGCAAATATGATAAAAGTAGTCGACTCCCTAAATGCTGATTTTTACAGTATTTTATTTGAAATGATTGACAATTCTTGTAAAATAATCGAAAAATGTGTATACATTGTGTTTAACCTTGAATTTGGTCGACAAATCGAATATTTAAGTCTCCATGGGATGTGATCAAATGAAAACTCTAAATATTGTACAAACTCAAAACTATGATCTGGACCATTGAAAAATGTCAACAGATCAAAAAAAACATCAGCAGGAAAATATCAACAGAATTTCAACGGTAGTCAATGATTGATGCTGTGTTGATATTGTGTTGATACTGTGTTGACATTAAAATCTTGAAATTTTACACTGTATTGATATTGTATTGAAACTGTGTTGAAGCTGTGTTGAGGAGTTTTGAGTTTGTACAATATATAAGTTTACATTTTATCACTACCCTAAGTCTCAAACTATAAATATAACGTAACTTTGTAGTAAATATTACGAATCAAGCCCTTAATATTTTTTTTATAAAATCATGGTAGCAAGATCTGCCCGTTGCCAACTGCGCTGGCTATGCGAGTCTTTTTTTTTTTTGGTTGATAAAATCATAATAGTACATGTAGGTAGATACTATTCAAATGAGACCATCTATTGATAACACTCATTTAACGTGACTGAAATTTGAGAGTGACAACAACTTTATCACAAATACACTTAATCAAGCCAAATAGTGAAACATCCCTCAATCTGATCCTTAACATTTGGAACTTTATTTATTTTATTTTTGTCGGGAAATTAGTCAATTTATGAATCATACTCGATCGTAGCAAAATGTGCTGAAATAGTCACCTTTTTCTAGACATTTTGTCCTTAATTTAGCTAATTAAGTCTGCATCACAACTTTTTTGTCTTTACTTAATATATTCTATATTGGCGGGGCATGATTTCATGCCCGACTCAATTAAAACCCACCATTTATCTCATTTTCAATTTAATTAAAATCAACTATTTATATCATTTTCAATTTGAACAAGTGATATGCTACACACCATTTGTTAGCACTTGCCGTAAATGGTCGCCGGTAGGTATTAATTTTGATTTTCTATTTTGTTTTTCACATAAATCTCATAAATTATTTTCAAATATCAAAATGATTAAATTAAATAATTAAATTGGTTTGACTAATTAATGAAAGTGGCAATTAATTCCGGAACTGGGGAGTTTAATTAATTACCTTAGTTAAGAAGTTTGGTGAAACATAAGTAATGATGCATGAAGCATGGAAATGCATGATATTCATGCTTTGTAGGCCCATTTTAGAGTGAAAGACATGAAATTTGTCAAATTGTCTAAAATGTTTATTGGAGACAAAATAATCTTCCAAGATTCTTGCTATGTCCTAAAAATGGGTGGAAGCCGCCCACCTCACTTAGATTGGAATCCACATAATTGTAGAAATATTAGAATTTTAGTAGACTTTAAGCATAAGTCACAATCATGCTTATCGTTAAAATATGAAATTGTTAACTACTACACTAGTGTAGTTAACCGACAAGTGATGCCACTAAGCCAATATAATTAATTATTTTGATAAATTATAGTACTCCATTAATCGATATGCTATTTAGCTTGTTGATTGGATTGTTTTGTTGCTAGTTCTTACTTGTTTTTTTACTTGGCTTATCCCATTCATGTCATAATGTGTAGCTTTTGGTGACTACTTTGATATCGTTTCATTGCTATTTTAGTTGCATGTTATTATTTTTTGTAAGATTGTTTTACTCTTGTCTAGTTATTTGCTACCTAAGTTATCTCTCTTCATTCCACTTCTTTATGGACCAAGTAACTTATGCTTATCAAAAAACGAATTTTATATAGTAAACTAAATTATTTCACACATGTACATTAAACTAATTAAATTACTTCACTCACATTAATTTTTTATTTAATTTATTTATCATCAATGTTTACTTTGTAATGTTCATGCAAATAAGGAATTATTGTAATTTGTAATAATATATCTATAAATTAAAATAGTTGAGTAATTAGTGATATTATTGCCGGTCGAGACGACAATAAGTATTAAAACCCAATGATTCCCTAGCCAGATATATAATTTTTACTTTTTAAATTGCGATCCTCTATATAAATTTTTACCTATCTTAATATAAAGATAGTTCACATCTAAGAATAGTTTAATGGGCAAACAATGGGTATAAATTCTGGTATGTGTTAGTGTTATTATAAAGTTAAAACATCAAATGATCACGTTGAATTTCAATGTGTTAGATGCTAGAATATCAATGACTAATCTAATTATTTCAAATTTAATAAGTAGAATAAGATTAATTTTCTCCGAATTAGTATATCGAATTCGTCTTTTTCTACACTAAGAAACAATTTGATTCCAGTGGACATCGCGACAACGAAAACTTGCAACTTGGTGTACGGCTTCTACATTTGATAGTGAAAATTGAGAAATTGAGACTATATATTTATAGATGTATTTTACGAATTAAAATCTCAAAAATGATCAATGTTGTATTTTAAAACTATATACATGATTTAATAATTGTTTATCTTTATGAGTTTTCTTTTGTAGCTTGTCGTGGTTTTAGCCTGTTATTATTTTCTCGTTCAGTCAGTTTTGCGTTTGTTGTGTTGTAACTTTGCGCTTGGTTTGGTGATTTATTTGCTTTCGGTTTAGCTGTCTTATTGTTTTTATTGGTGTTATATTCTACCTTGTTATTTTTTAATTAGTTTGAAATTTTAATTTATGGCTAGTTAAAAAAAAAAAAAATCTTTTTGAGTTTTCTATTTTTTATTTTTTTTGCTATTTTATGTGAGTATTAATTTTTATTAAAAAAAATTGTATAACATGTTTAATTTTTACTATAACAAACTTCTTCTGTCTAGCCAAATTTTGGCTATGATCATTATGTACAAGAAAAGATAAATACGTATGTTAAAGTCTTTATCAGTCAATTGAAATTTGTATAGATTCGTTACCCATACCTAGCTAGATATGCAAATAATTTGGAATTTAACCATTTATGTATAAGTCATTGTCACATATACATTATAAGAGGAAGGCAGATGACGATCGTGGACTTAGATCATCCATTCACTCCAATGCCCATTCCATCTAGTATTTCTTTATTTTTTTTCTGAGTATATTACCTTAGATATTTCTCTCCCAATAATTTTTCGTTCACCATTTCCAACTTTTCTCGTAGAATGTATATATAGTACTTAACACTATATTAATTACCCTCTAATAAGTTGAATTTTATTAATTCAGTTAACTCACACATAAAGCAAAATTATAATTTTGATGAATTTTAACGGAAATACAATTTGGACGAAAAATAAATTCAGTCTAGCCATTTCAATGGGTTGGAACATTTTTCTACTATAAAAAAATCCACCAAATAATTATGAATTATCCAAATTTTAGTTGGATGGTGGAGCATATGTATCCATTATCATAGTTGTAGTTCCTGTCAAGCCCACTCTATGATCTGTAACACTTGTATTTCCAAAGTTGTTATTAATTTATAGTATGAAAATAAATAAATCCAGCAAATTCGAAGTTATTTCCTCCAACTTTGGATCTGATGATATACAGTCAGATATGTGCTACTTGACGATTAAAAAATAAATTAATAATATAATGCGGTAATTTTTCCATCTATTTTTAATTAGAAAAATGAATTTAAGTAGTCGTTTTTTTAGAAATAGTTGTTCTCTAAAAAAATAAATAATATCGGGATGTGTTCAAATGACAACCACTCTTAAAATAACACCATACCACTATTCCTAGCCAATCATTTGTACACGTGGACGAATAATCAGCTGCCATGTGGCAATCATAAAAAATTCACAAGGGTGAATTTATGCGGACTGCAATATCCAATACGTTAGACTGCAATATCCAATATTCTAGACTGCAAGGTGACGCGGCCTGTAATATCCAATACATTACTGCAATCTATAGATTGCTGTAGAATGCTGTCTAGCGTTTATATTATTGCAGTCTAGCGTAGTGTCACATTGTCATTTTAAGAGTGTTGTCATTTTAACGCAATCCTATCGTAACATGCTTATATATATATATATAGGGAGATGATCAAAATAAGAATGCACTTAAACCCAGAAATGCAGCCCAAATCTTGGCCCTAGGATTAGATGATTTAATGGTTAATAATTAACCAAAAACACGGAAGGTCATAATTAAGTAGTTTTAGGTCATATTATAAGATTTGTGTTTATGTCATGTTAAGATCATTTTAGGTCATGCTTTGTTAGCATGACCTAAAAATAAACTAACTATGACCTAAAAATGCCTTGTGTATGATCGTGTTCTGCGTTTCTGTATTTAAATCTGGTGTTCATAGATCAAAACCCTATATATATATATATTTATTATAAATAAACACTCCATGTTTTATGAACATCTAGTGAACGCTAACAAGGATATAAGTTACTAAAAAAAAATCAAATTCGACGTGATTTTTATTTCGAAAATATAAAATATCAGTAGCTTTTATGCGAACATCTTTAAACTTTATGCATAATTATCCAGAAGCATTTGCGCACGTGGAAATCATGTGAAATAGATACATCACGGTTTGGTCGGGTAGGGATAGATAATTAATTAATTAACATGCAAGTAATAAATTGAATATGACATCATTGTGTTAAAGTTGTAAAAAAAATAGTAGAAAGGTACTTTTCAAGCATTCTTTTCGAAATAGCTCAACGAAATTTCCCAAATATTTTCGATCATCAAACTTTAAAAGAAAGTTAAAAAGGGGATAAGGCAAATATTTGCATTTCTTGAAATTATTGTATTGCTATTCTATTAGTAATACCTAATTTTTTTTTACTATGGATATTCCTTTTGTATGAAAAGGAAAACTGTCGGCAATTAAAATTCATAAAATTTGCTTAGATTTCATTGTGTCCCATAATTTTAAGAACCAATCCAAAAAGGGAAAAGATAAACGTACATAATTGTACATGTACATAATATTTTAAAAAATTTTAGATTTAAGTGAATTTAATTAAAAATTAATTTTGTTATTTATTGTAATATATGTAGCAATAACAAAGAAGTGATATAGAAATTTTATGTCGAATCGTAGCATGATTTCGACTATGATTTGAATTAATATACAATATTTAGTAGAAAATATATATTTTATTAAATATACAAATATTTAAGTATAAATTTTAAATCTTTCTTGAAGTGTTGCAAAATGATTAGTATGAAATTTATTTTAAATCAATTAATGTTTATAAAATGATTTTCAATGTAAAATGTTTTAAAAAGTTCGGTTATGGTTCGAAAAAACCATAAAATCTGGATTCGTTCGCAATTATTTATCCACAGTTGAAACCTTAATATTTTGTTGATATTGTTTAGTCAAACTACATCATATACGATATAAATAGACAACATTGTTTAACTCATCACCAACAATGATGTTCACTTAAGGTTTCTCGATGTTATATAAATACAGCATAAAATTTTTTTCCATTGGATAATTGTGAACAAATTTAAGCTTAATAAATTTTTCGGCTGATTTATAAAAATAATGATTTGAAATAATATGTAAAAAAATAAAAGTTTATACATTTGACAAAATAAGGTAATTGCTGACTAATTCAACTAATCCACAGAAATTGGGCTCATTGATTGGAAATTAGTGTGTATATATACTTACTAACTAAGCAAGGAAAAGAAAAAAAAAAGTAGCAATAAAAAGTTGAACAAACAAATGTTGAAACCACTACTAGAAAGCACTTGTTTGATAGGTATTTTTCTCCATTTGAATCACACTCTTTTTTTTTTTTTTTTTTTTTTCATTTTTTACCAAAAAATATATAAAAGATTATATTAATTCTTTCTAGATTAAAGGAACATCACTAGCTAGTGCCCATCCTGTCTTTATCCACACTCTTCTTCAGCATTAAGGTTTTGATTATTCAACGTTAAGTCGATCGATAATAGAACATGATTTAATCAATGCAATATATTTTAATAGGTTTGTGTTAAAATGACAACTCCTCTTAAAATGACAACGTGACAACGCTTATACAGCAATATTATAAACGTTACACAGCAATATCCAACACGTTAGACAGCAATTTAAATTGCTGTCTAACGTGTTGGATATTGCTGTTCAAGAAAAATTGCTGTTTAAAGGCCAGCATATTGCTGCCCGTCTTTTTTGGGGTTTTTTTTTTTTTTGCCACGTGTCAGCTTATTATTCGTCCACGTGTACAAATGATTGGCTAGGAATGGTGGTATGGTGTTATTCTAAGGGGTGGTGGCACCCTAACATGCCCCTATATAAATAATTGATACTCCTATCTTATATATTTCATTATATTACTATATGGAATATAGTAGAGGTATAAAATAAAATTACACGACATATAAATACAAAATACAAATTTAAGAATCTGAAATGGCAGTTAGCAGCATAGGTGTCATTTAGGCAAGCAACATCAATTTGAGCTATTTTTTGGATATGGTCCAACAAAGAAATATGGCTTTAGATAATACTAGTAGGTACTAGTTGATATGTTTCATTAATTTATTTAAGCAATATTTCGATATTTTTCTTCTGTTTTAAGCACAAAGTTAGTGATTTTCGCATAGACACGTCATTAGGGACAATGCGATTAAACAAGTAAAAAATGTGACTTTATAAAAGAAAAATATAATACTCCATGTGGTTTGAAGTTTATTTCTCTTATGAAAAATAATCAAAGTGAAAAACTGACGAGCAGTGACAGAAACATTGATGAAAAAATGTCGACAATTTATAGATAAAAATAAATGATTTATTCAAAAGAAAAACAACATACATGGATAAGTTGAGTTATAAGATCAGAGTATTTTTTTTATATATAAAAAAAAGCTCAAATAAGACGAATCCCTCAATAAAAAGAACAAGAGAACAACTCAAATCAAACGTAAACAAAGATTTAACGGGCAAAAGAAAGGTAACACAAAAAGCCTAATTCTAAAGGACAACCCTTGTTCCCCCCCAACAATAGAGATGAGAAGATAAAACTAAAAAAAATAACAGCGAACAGTAAAGAAGTTATTCTTAGTCCGCAGTTCTTTATCACTCAAATCTTCCGTCGATGAGATACTTGGGAGTGGTAGTCTGGAGCACCGGCTTCTAATTCACGAGCGAAGATTAATAACTAATCATTTTTTTTACAAGCTAGTCACAATTTGGTTCGAATTCCTGGAATATTTTAAATTGACCATGAAATATATTGAGACATTCATAACTTCCTGTCAAACTTACGAAAAAGAGTGCCCAATCAAAGTAGGAAACATGCACAAAATTTATATGAGTCATTAAGTCAAAATCAACATAAATATGGGTCTAAATATTTAAAATTAGGTAAACAACTTTCATTTTGTTCATCGAACTGCTTGCCTTAGATGACAATTGACACTTAAAAAAGGTGTTTGCAATTTGTCTATACAAAATTATCAATTTCCTTGGACCCCACTAAAAGGCATAAATAGATGAGCTTTGAAAACAACATTGAAAATGCACACACCCATATATTTTTATTATATAAGTATTAATATACGTGTGTGTATTAAAATTATAGACAAGTATTTTCGAATTTATTGGAGTAGAAGGCCCCCCTTTCTAGTCTTTGTTGTACGGTTGAACACGTGTAAAATAAGCTTTGGAAATATTAGGTGGATAATGCAAAACATTACTACAATAATATGGCCTCCTTCATCTACATCTAAATATATATGGACGCATTGTAATATTGTGATGTGACTAAAAAAATTTAAGGAAGAATTTTTTTGAGATAATTCTCTTGAGGGTGATATGAGAAGTTATAATATAGGAGTATGAGCTTTGTAGATAGTACTTTCATGGAAATTGGAAAACCCAATTTGTATTCAGAAACAAGTTGAGCTTTACTTCTCAAATTAAAAAATAAAAATTTTGGGCTTGGAGCATTTAATTTTATTGCTTACCTATATCTAAAGTAACATATATCTAACTATACCTAAAAAACACAAATACTATAAGGTAATAAATTGCAAGTTGAGCATACAAAACAAAGCAAAGTGGTTACAGCTTGCTGTATTAATTCAAATAAATAGGCACAGGCAAGAAGACATACATTTTCTTCTAGTGTGGTGTGTGTATATATGTATGTTATATTGTGTATTGAGTGAGCATCATCTTCAAATATTTTTCTCGTTATTTTTAAATTAGTTCTTTCTGTTATTCAAATAAATGATTAACATAATATATCCAATTTTATTTTCAATTTATAAAAATTAATGATATCAATAATGATTTTGATAAAAAAAAAGAGACTACTAATAAATATATAGATGTTCCAATTCAGAATTCAGTGACCTAAATATCCATATTATCTCTAGAGTATCCCAAGGGACAGAAATTGTATTGTTGATTTCAATTTTGACTTCCAAGAAAAAATCATTTCTTGTGAAATTGCAGGATATTATGAATTGACATAGGCAATGCCATTGTCAGACAAAACAAGAAAAATTATTTATGCTTTTTTTTGTGAATAATCCTTGCAGAAAATTCTCTGTCTCAACAAAATCTCTATTGCCGGTAGAAGAAAATGAGTGGTCTCCCAATTTTCTCAAATTCTTACATCTCTCAAAACCTCATCTTTTCTGGTCAAATTAGTGAACCTTTTTTCACATCTCTATTTTCAAGAAGTTACATTTTTACATACATCTACCGTAGTAGTAAGTTTTAACTTTGTCTTTGTCTATTCATTGAAGATTTACTAAAGCTTTTTCATTTCTTTATAGGAGTATATATTTATATAGTTTCTGCTTCTCTGGCTGTTGATATTTATGCAATTGAGGAATTAGTTGACGTATATGCATGTGGGTTATTTTTATGCATTAGGTGGTTTTCACTTATGTCCACTAGAAATGTTAATGCTTATCCATTTGGGTCTATAATGTAGATGGGGCAAAGGCTCATTCACTTGTTCTCTAAGGAATAAACCTTTTTTTGTGTGAAGCATGGCCAAAGGAAAGGGATTGCTCACTATATGCTGGATTTTTAGAGATTTGCTTTTATGAGAGGAATTAAGACTATTTAGTAGTACTACTCTTCAAGATGACAGAGTGGAAATTGTTTTTAAATGTAAAATGTTATAATCAAATAGGCCCTAGAATCACATTCATGGCTCGGGTAAAAACAAGATCAAGATCCATGTGTTGGGAACACAATCTTTCTTGAAATCAATAAATCATTTATACGTCAATGCATGTATGATAAATGCACAAAGTTAGTGAAACAATAGATTTATTTTTCATCCCTTTTAACTTTTTTTAGATAGGCAAATGAATATAAATTTAAAAGTCGTGTCAGACTCGAACCCGAAACCTTTTTACCCTTTTCTATTCTAACCAATAGTTGTCATTTCATATATGCATTTCATGATTAAATTGTTAATAGTACTACTTTGTTGTCTATTAATTATTTTGGGCTTAAAATTCATCGTGTCATTCCACATCAAGAAAAGGGTTGAAAAGGAAGTAAAAGAACTGCACTTTATTGAACATCCATGAAGAAAACCTAAACCACCATTACCAATCCACATCCAAATTCTGTAGCACACTATTAAAGAAAACTTTCTTCCTTAATGACCTCTCTATCCCACCACATTCAAAGGATCAATCAATTCCCAACAAACATTTACATTGACTTTAGAGCAACCAACTAACCACAAATCTCAAAGAATCTTAGCCATCATTCCTGTCTAAATATATGGTTTTATCATGTACATTTGTAGGAAACATGAGAGAGAGAGAGGGGAGGCATTCTCACTCACAAACCAGCAGCAGCAGCCATGTTCCCCTCTGCCAACATGATGAGTTTCTTTGAATTCAAACCACGAATATTTTGGCATCGATGGCAATCCCAAGTGGGATATATCTCATCATTTTCTCCTTGTTTGTTTGTTTTGTGTTTTCCCCCTCTATAGTCTATGATGGAGTAATATCTTGAATGATACAATTTTGGTTTCACACTAATCCATCAAGGTAAAATGGACGAGTGAAACAGATATGAAAACAAAATTCTAAGAATTAATATAGGCTTTTGATTATAACAGTGGCCAGAAAAGAAAATAAGAAAAAAAATGAAGACTATGTTTCCATTCTTATTGCTCATGAAATATCATTTGGGCTAAAGGTGGGTGTATTGAAATAGTAACTGGGCTTGAATGCAAATTGCAATAATATTTGGTCCAAATGGGTGAAAAAAAGAGGACCTTTGCAAATTTACAGCCCATTTTGACACTGATTTCCTAATTTTATAACATCAATAAAAACCCACTAAATCAAAATCAGAGGAAAATCAAATAGTAAAAATGAAGGCATTTTCCAAAGCACAAACATGATCTGGAAGCTCAAAACTTGAAGATATTCTTAATAAAACTGGGAAAAGGAAAATACCTAAAAACTCAATCAATAAAGTTGGTTGATTTGGTAAAATAACCTCACAACTTTATCTAAAAAGAACAAACTCACACCTGCATCGTTCAATTCTTTCCTCTGTAATTCTTGTTGTCTGCAACAAGATAAAGAAACCAACCTCAACCTTCTGAGAGAGAGAGAGAGAGAGAGAACCATATATGACATGTTATTTCATATTATATGTTAAGACAGATGAACTACAAGTGGTCGATCTGGTTCGTACATGATAGTAGTATGATAGTGTAAAATTTTTCCAAAGATGCCAACTCTCTATGCACAAATATGGCAATAAAACAAGATGATATAGAGTTTACACACCATAGAGTAGTGTGCCTAAACTTTTGATTTCTTTTTTCACTCAAAAGCTTTAGTTCTCTCTTTTGGACATTTTCAAACGCATGCCAAAAGAAATCTATTCATCATCAGGATCACAAGCCATTTTTCTCAGCGTCTCACCAACGGCATACATTGCTTGAGAGGAGAGATGGTAGCAACTCAAACATGCTCTCTTGAGAGGAGAGATGGTAGCAACTTCACACATTTATTTTCCAGGAGATGCATATTTTAACCGATCTTTTTGTCGGTTCATAATTCGATCCTTGGGCGATGATGTCTTGGACGTGCTTGCTTGACGCATGAGTTCTGGGAAAATGTGATAGGACCCGGGTCAGTGACATAATATCAAGGAAGTAGAAATGTAGAATACATGCAATGGCATATAAAACATCAACAAAATGCTTAGCACTGGTTGTTTTGTACAGTATCAAGCTAGAAGAGAAATTTCTGTACTAAAGTTTTTCTATGCGTGCGTTTATAAGAGCAGCATATATGACTGCCGAACATATTTCCTGCATCAGTAAAGCCTTAAGCAACTTGTTTTGTCCGAGTTACTCCAGTATACAGATTTCCATAGAAAATAAACAGTTCATTGACACCAACTAGTACAGATTACAAAGAGAGGTTGGGACGTGAGCTACTTAATAATAGAGTGACTGGTATCTAGATTCACAGTTGAGTTCTAGGTCCTAAAGGTTACATATATATAAACACACTAGGCACAGAATGAAGTGACCGCGACCACTACCGGCTGTAAACAATATATTTAGACACTGCTAACAAGCTTTTCTCATTTGACTTCAGTTGCCATCTGGCAGCACCTAAATTAGCTCTTCTTAGAGCAAAACAATTTTTCCACATGAAAACTGTGCTGAGGAAGAGCAACTACACTAAGTAAATGCATTTCTCATTCTTTAGGTTGCTTTCCAAGGCAACTAAAAGATATTGACTAACACATTAAAAGAGGTGTACATGCAGTTCTAATACACACAGGAAACGAAATGCAACTTGCCTCTGGTTCTTTCAAGCTCTTCAACAAGTTCTTCTTTCCATTTCCTTTGTATATCACCGAACCTAGAGCTACAAAGACATTGTTTCTTAGTATCAAAGTTGTTAAAGGAGAAAGAAAGTTGCAAATAATATGCTAAAGAATATAACATACTTTGGAGTAAGTGGCTCCGGTTGATAATCGTAGGGAAGCTCTTTGGCGCCCTGAGAAGTTCGAAAGTTTTCACCACCAATATTCGATGCACGTCTGGAGAAACTCTGTGGACTCAAGCAGTAATCAGCATCAAGGGCAGTAGAAAATCTCCTGCTAGCCATTTTGTTAGGCGACCTACTCTTAGGAGGTAGATTGCAGATACTTGAAACATTTTCCTTGTTGCCTATTCCACCAACAGGACTTGGAGGTCCAGCAACATTCAAGGAATTGTAGAACGCAAAAAGAGGTGTTTTCAGCTTATTTAGTTCCACAGCCTACATATACAGTAGAAATTCAAATAAGAATCTGCTCTGTTCCGATAAAATAAGAGGGTGTGGGGGGAGAGGGGGGTAAAAATGAAGAGCTCGAATTTTGGTATACAGGAATTATACAGGAAGATGCCAAATTCAAACTAGGCAAATTGGACAATATGTGAAACTCAGATTCATATTTCCATAGACGGGCTGGGATGTAATAGTATAGTTCCATCAGTAAATACCTTTTCATCCAGGAAAGCTTTGATCTTTGCTTCAGTTAAAATGTTGTCATCTTCAGACACAGACTGCCTCGGAAATGTAAAGCCACAGTCCACCTCAACAGAACCTAAAGACCTGTTTCCAGACTCAATTTGACTAGGAAGAATCTCCATTCCACTTTTGGTCAAATCAGGGTTCTCATCAAACTTGCAGCCCCAATCATCATTGGGTTCACACATTGGGTTAAAACTCTGTATGAAGAAGACCCGGCACAATGTCAATTGTGCATCGTTCATGGACAAAAATATCAACTACCATATTTAGGAGTATATATGGAATTCAAGATGATCATAAAGATTACTTCTTAACCTGATTACAATCACTAGGAAGTAGACTATGTCTGAATTTCGTGGATGTGCCGAATAAAAGATCATCATTGTCATCAATTCGACACATATCATCATCGTCAAAATTGACAGGTTGCCACAATGATCCTTCTGAGTACTGCTTAAAGTTTACTGTTGAGCAAGAGGCACCACCCAAATCACCAATGTCCTTCAGACCATTGCATGACCTCCTTGCCTCTAGGTTCATTCTGCAGCATGAATACCGCCTCAAGTTTTATAATTAAGTAATTTAACAAGATACATCAGGAATTCTCCCAAAAGGATACTTACGATTTCTTAATTTCAGCCCCATATGCTGCCGTCCGTTTTCCAGTTCTTTCCTGTTGATCCAGATACCTAACTTATTATATCAAATTTACCAAAACAGTGGAAAACATATATACAGAGAGACAAGCACATTTTCTAACCAGATGTGAAGAGCGAAGAGCAACATAGGAGTCCTGACTTTCTCCAGTTACGAATGGATGCTGAACATTACAAGCAAAGGACAGTGTTATATTAACAATCATGAGATCTCAATGCAACTATGGAATGGAAAATATGGAGTTGCACTAAAGCATGAAAAATTGTCGTGTATTTTCCAGGCGCTGACTCTTGTGGAAAGGCATCGATGAATATGTCACGATTCAAAAATTTTATCCTACCTTTAACAACTCTGATGCAGTCGCCCTCAGCTCTGGCTCCCTACAATTAGTTATGAAACCAAATATGAATAGTCAAGTAAGGAAAACGAAAGAGAATAAAATAACTCCACAATCATTTTGATTTTTTTTCAATGCCCGGTTAACTACTACCAGGAAATGAAATAGGCAATAGTAAACTAATATGCACCAGACATACTTCTGTAAACATTTTAACAAGAAATCATTTGCCTCAGGAGAAAGATGATCTGGTATTGGTGGATGAGATTTAGTAGTCCCTACATGAAAGAGAGCAGCAACCTGAAATTATCGCAACGTTAGCACCCCTTAACAAGCAACTTAGTTGAGTTTTAATTTAATAGCTTCATGTTCTGTAGTATTAAACAAAAAACACCTCCTGATACTGCTGGCTCCAAGGAGCCTTTCCTGTGGCCATTTCAATAACTGTGCATCCGACACTCCATATATCAGCCGAGCTGCAATGTTTTACACAGAGAGAAGAGCTTAGCTTGACTTCATGTGGTAAAAATACAAAATCTACATGGTCAAAGAAGAGAAAAATCATGTTTTTTGGGTAGAGAAGGTTCTCTAAGAACAAGCAACACACGTTGTACAAGAGGCGCTTTTGACACAATATCAGCTAAGAATAAATATGAATTGAAACAATGTTTCACCCACTGATAACTTCACTCCAGTGTTCAATTCAAATTATAGTTCAATAATGGATCAAATTTCCATGCTAATTAAGAGCAACAGTATATTTTCTACTCACTAGCTGTGACCACTTTGAACAATAACTTCAGGAGCCATCCAATATGGAGTACCCTTCATTGATTTGGCACCAGTGATTGTGGCCTGCAGTCATAATAGTAGTTCAGATACAGCTTCCAGTGACATGAAATATAAGAGATTCTTTTTTTGTAAAGATAGAAATCATACTAATGCTTCAACTTTCTTGGATGCCCCAAAATCGGCAAGTTTAATGCATCCCTTGTTGTCAACAAGAATATTTGCTCCCTAATGAGTGTAGAATTGCTAGAATTAGGAGTCTATGACTTTCAGATTGACAAGCTCACATTGCAAGGGGAAAAATTACCTTGATATCCCTGTGCATAATCTTATTGTTGTGCAGGTACTCTAGTCCTAACAACAATTGTTTTGTGTACATTCTTATAACCTGAATGCAAAGTAAAAGTATAGATTAGAATACTGAGGACATACTTATGAGACTCCACAACTGTATTAAGTTCCTAGCTAGTTATAGACAAAAACCAATATGACTAATACAAGAACTCTGATGCAGGTAATCCTGAAAGCAAATCAACTACAATCTCAGTCATTTCAAAATGTGATACACAGAGATATATAATCACTTACAGATTCTGGGAAAGACCCAAATTTTCCCAAGAGAGATGAAATGGATCCACCAGGCACAAATTCCAGTAATATGTTAAGTGAATCATCCTCTCTAGCAGTTCCCAAATATCTCTGAGCAACAAAACAAAATGCAGTAAGATCAAAGGTTAAGCTGTCCAGTGATCAATCAAAATGCAGAAGATGTGTCGCCTCACCACAATGTTTGGATGTGAAAGATTTTTCAATAGATTAACTTCTTTCTCAAGTTCCCCTATGTATTCCTGTAGGCCAGTGATCAATCAAATTTAATCTTCCAATCGAGCTAGATCAATTAAATTACAAAAAAAGAGTGGAATCGTCAACACTAAAGTCAGCTCATAACAGATGCATACTTGCGTTTTTTTTGAAGCGCTATTTGCCGCAATTGAAACCTGCACTCGTGAAGTTACAACAACCATGAGAAACACCAATCAACACATTAAATCCCAGCAATAAACAAACAATCACGAAAATGTAAAGGAGTCGAAGGAATCAACCTCTTTCACAGCGAGCAGCTCCCCGGAATCAAGGTTCATTCCCATGTGAACTCTCCCAAACGCACCGCAGCCAATCAACTCCCCTTTCCTCCACCGGATCAGTGGGGGCACACCGACCTCTTTCCTCTTCTTCGATTCTTCCTCTTTCTTAGATTTCGGCGTCAGCATTCTGCTGTCTCTTCCCCGAGTTACCGGCGGCTCATCCTCCGTCGATCCTTCCATCGGCGGCAATTGCTCCTCCTCCACCGACGGCTCTGCTCTGGCGTTTCTCCTCGCAATTGACGGCAGCGCGGGAACCGGAGGCTTAGCGAATATACCTATTCGAGATTTCCGGATGCTTGACCCTAATTTCTCGACAATTCCCCCAAACCCGGCCGATTCTTCGCCGGAAGGTTTGAAAACCAGAGATCGGCGAACAGAGCCGATGAAGTCCTGCATCGCCGGAGAGATACGGATTATAGAGAGGGAGAAACCAAGGATTGTAGTGTAGTGAGAGGAGAAAAATTAGGGCTTATTTATGGCTTCCAATTCATTTCAGTGAAGATAGTGAAGGCAGAGAGGGAAAAGAAGGTTTGAAAACTAGAATAATGGAGGAACAGAGTGTGGTAAATACGAGTTTGACCCCGACAATTTTAGCTATTTTCGTTTTGACCCGTGTACTTTTGAAAATATTTGACGATGGAGCCGTTGTGATTTCATCAGCAATTCGTCAACGCAATTTAGTAAACTATGATTAGATTTGGGCTTTTAGGCCCAACTCAATGCCACGTATTTTAAGATTTTTCTTTTATTTTAAAATGCAGTAGTAGATTTATATAGGATAAATTATGCAACAAAAATTATGAAATTATCGATTTTGAGAGTCCATCTGCGGTGTGGATCACCTAATTCTTTTTCTACACCATAAACTCTAAACCCATCATAAAAGATCACATAATTCAGATCCTAATACATTTCTTACTCCATTCCTCACAAACATAAAATAGGTAGAGTCCACTATCATATTTGTGAGAGGTGAAGTAGGAAATGTATTAGGATTCGGATTAGGTGATCCTTTACTCTGTTCCATCCCTCACAAACATAAGTAATGAATCCACCGTCATATTTTATGTTTATGATGAGTGCAGCAGGAGATGGTGTAGGAAAAGAATGAGATCGATAATTTTCAGTAAAGATCTATATATTTGTTAGGATTTTGACGTTAGAAAGTAATTTAATTCCATTGTTTAAAATTATATGTTTATTTGACTTAACAAAATAGTGATAAAAATCCTAAAATAAGGAAAACAGTGTAATTTTATCGATAAGGCCTTGTTAATTTGATTGGAAACATAAGATACTAGAGTTTTTATGAAATTATTTTGTTTTGTTCAATATGGAATAATATAAAGATGTGCACGTTCAATATGAAACAAAAACAGTAATATGGTAATAGAGTATTTAAAATAATTTCTAAAAAGTACATAAAATAAATAAAAAACTAGCTGGCATTTGAAAATTTACGTTAATTTTAATGTTATAATTATAATCTGAATTTTTTTTAATAAAATAATTTAGTAATTTTTAGTGTCAACTGTCGAGGCCTAATAAATTTATTGCTTTGAAAACAAATTAAAATAAGAAACACGTTTGGAATCCCAAAAAGATTAACAGACAGGTCAGCTCTGACCGCGATCACAATACGAACTCATCAATCTCCGCCCACCGCCGGCGAATTTATCCTACGCCGCTCTTCGCAAGTCTGCAGGTTTGTTTTTCACCTCAATATTTGGCTGCTGATTTTGTTTGGTTGGCGGAACAACTGATCTGAATTTCCCCAACTCTTAATTTCTAGTCATTTAATTTAATTCAATTGTTTCCTCTGTTGGTTGTTGTAGGTGGAAAACTCAAAAGGTTTGGGATTAACCGATGGCGCTTGACATGGAGTCGTTAGTGGAGGCGACGTCGGGTGCGGTAGGTGCACTGGTCAGCACCACCGTCTTGTATCCTCTCGACACCTGTAAAACTAGGTATCAAGCTGAGAATCGAGCTCATCATCACCAAAGATATAGGTAGGTATATTTTTTTTCGTGAACATCTAGTTTGTTTTCATTTTGAACTTGTTTCGAATCTTGCTCTCAATCAATTGATACCAGTCTAGCAGTATTGGATTCGTTTATATCCTGTATGGTCTATCGTAATAGCAATAGTGTATCCAGAGATTTGGATGATTGAAAGGAAAATAGATGCAAGATTTATTGGTATAGTATTGAAATCTCTGAAATAAAAATTGATTCTTGTTGTCTCCGCCAGAGTCGTTAGCATGGTGTGTGCATATTGACTTCATTTATTCTCAATGTAGTGTTTTGATGAATAAATAGATACAAAAACTGTGTTACAAAATTGATGATAAAAATATGAACTTTAGTTGTTTCACAAATATTTTGTGAATTTAGCAGTATATGATTACACTACTAAGTTACCATAACGTGCTTTCGGTGGATGAAGATTGTGGCTCATCTTTAAAATCTTGTTATCTTTGTCTTGTCCAATGTCTGGCTGAGCAGGATGGTGTAGTAACTAATTACATGATGCATATAATGTCAGTTCTTAAAAGGAAAATATGAATCGTTTTTCATGCGATAACAGGAATATTTCAGATGTTCTGTTGGAAGCAATATCCAAAGGTCAAGTCCTGTCGTTGTATCAGGGCCTGGGCACGAAGAATCTGCAGTCCTTCATTTCACAGTTTATCTACTTCTATGGGTATAGCTTTTTCAAGAGGCTGTACTTAAGAGAAAGCAAATCTAAATCCATAGGTACTGCTGCTAACTTATTAATTGCTGCTGCTGCTGGTGCATGCACAGCCATAGCAACACAGGCAAGTCACAGCTTCACTTGATGCTCAGATTTTGTATTGAATGTTGGAGCTAACTGTGTTTTATAAAAATATTGCTGTTACGTTAACAATAGGTATAGATTATAAATGTAACTACAAATTGCTGGTTTATTAAGTTTACACTGAAGTTTAATAGAAATGCAAGGCTTAGAGCTTTGTTTCAATGGGTGTCTCGTGTTCAAATACTTTGTACGGACCCTGCTTGTTGTGGATCAATATGTTCTTATGGTCACAGCATCTGCCTGAATTTTATTTTTACAGCCTCTTGATACAGCATCTTCAAGAATGCAAACAAGTGATTTTGGAAAATCAAAAGGCTTGTGGCAATCTCTCTCAGAAGGCTCTTTCAGTGATGCATTTGATGGTCTAGGAATTTCCCTTCTACTTACTGCAAATCCATCTATACAGGTATATCTAGTTTCTATTTGAATTGTACTTTGTAAATATTTGTTAGACAGGTCCAACAGATTCTTATGCTAATTGCAATGCCATGCAGTATACAGTATTTGATCAGTTAAAAAATAGGCTTCTAAAGAGTAATGTGAATAAACAAACGGATGAGGTGTCATCTCCAGAAGCTATCTCTGCCTTCTCTGCTTTTGTTTATGGTGCAGTCTCGAAGTGTATTGCTACCTGTTTAACTTATCCAGCTATAAGGTAAATGTCTGTCTTTGTCCTTTCTCATCAGGAAACACTTTTCAGCCTCCAACTTGAGGCTTTCCATCATCAGCGTTAATGCGAGGACTTCCTGTTGCATAGATTGTTATCTGTTATAGTTTGTGATGCTAGTGCTTCTGTACAGACATAGATCTCATCTGAATAATGCACAGGTGTAAAGTGGTGATTCAGTCAGCAAAATCAGATGAGAGTGAAGATGGTAGGCCCCAAGCACGACCCCGTAAATCCATATCTGGAACACTCTGTTCTATCTGGGAAAGAGAAGGGATACTTGGCTTCTTCAAAGGGCTGCAGGCACAAATGCTGAAAACAGTCCTGACCTCAGCACTGCTTTTGATGATAAAGGAGAAAGTTACGAAGACCACGTGGGTCCTAATGATCGCACTAAGGAGGTTTATGTTGACGAGACCCAACTTAAAGAGTTCTTGAAGAAATCTCGTTGAATCAGTGAGATGTTCATCTTGGTAAGTACAATAAATATGAAACAAATCAGACTTTTAGGGTCTATAATATAGCAAACTATTGTGTGAGTGTAATAGATTGAAAACGTCCAAATTCTTAACTCTGACCTTTAAGCTGATCCTAGTTGATTGTATCTGTATCAACATGACAGAATCCGATTTGAATAAGATTGAGGGAAATTTTATCTGATGGTGTGGACATGAGATTTGTGAGAATATCCTTCACCCTTGATCTAATCACCTTAGGGCAAGATTGCCTTGCCTTGCTTTACTGGTACTAAGATGATCAATGGACTGCACGTACGACTTTAAAAATAATACTCTTAACAAAAACACTACTTAATATATATATCACAGGCTCTACCAGTCTTCTGGGCTATAGACCACTTGAATGTCATATTTGGCAGTTAGCACAAATCGTATTGTATACTAATGATTTCTCAATTTCAACATATCGAAATGTTTTCCAACAGTATTATCCTTATGCAGCACAAAAAGTTTAGTGCTTGGAGTTACTGCTCTTCATATGAAGGATAGGGTCTCTATTGTCCTAGTCTGAGTAAGCGGTTCCGACCAATGCAAGCCCCCACGGCCCACCTGATGTTTGTTGTCACTATGGTTTTATCTTCGTGTTCAGTCACGGAGATTGTGTTCCGGATCTGTTGTTTGTTGTTTGAAAGAGTATAAAGTATTGATGCATATTGTTGGGAAAATAAAGCAATGTATTATTAGGATGAGTTTTGTATGATAGTAGATGTTATCATTGTCATTAATCAAATGTTGGAGTTTTTATATTTAGCAATTTTTCTTTTAATTGAGCAATAAAATCTGAAAGTTATCCAGATACTGTCATGAAAACCTGGTAATCTGATTTCAAGAGACTAAAACAGAATAGTATTATTGTCATCAATCTGTATATAGACTATATATAAAGATGCAATACATGTATCACTTTTCTAGGTCTCTAGTATAATCTGTGACTGTATCAAAGAAATGTGAGTTATTGCTTCTACAGAAACTTATTAGTAGTATCACTGTTTAATGCTTCCACTGTATAGACATCAAACACTCTAGTTCAAACTAACATGAAAAGGGAGATGAGTGAAAGCACGACAGGGCTTATGGCGGTGAGGGCAAGGCCAGAAGCCCCGTTCCCGTTGCCGTTGATGGCAGTGCCAGTCATGTTGGTGAGGAGCACGACCAACCAGTCATCTTCAGAACCAACCCCGATGGCGGAGAACCCTGTGGAGTTGAGGTAAGTTGCGTATCTTGACGTGAAATCAGAGATCACGAGGTTCTGCTGGTTGGGGATGCAGGTAGGTAAGATCTGGCTGTTTACGGAGGTATTGGTTGCATTTGCATTCAGACCGCATTTTGTCATAATGGCGGTATAGGTGGGAATGGTCGATAGGTCTGTGGCATTGAGATTCGTAGCGTTGGTGCAAGGTCGGTTCTGGAAAGTATCGGCGACTTCATCAGCGATGCATTCGGCCTCGCGTGTCGTGGCTAGAGCCGTGAGATTCAAGGTTGATCTGTATTGTTGGATCCCGTTTAGAAGATCATCATCCTCTGCGTTACACGAAAAGATTAGAATAAAATTGATAAAAATAGGTAAGTAAAAACAATTTATGGAAGTAATTCTCAAATCTTAGCTCAACTACCACATCGTTTCTTGCAAAAATCAAATCTCTCTCTAATTCCTTTCACCAAATTAAGAGATGTCCATTTCATAGCTTGTGTAAATTCTCACGTTAAATAAAATAATTAAATTAAAGGGAAATCAACCCAACAATTTTTAATGAGATATGAATGAAAAAAAACTAACTTAAATAATATAATAGTCATAAAAAACTAAGATATCTTTAAAATTTTAATCTTCCAAAATTAACAAGGGATTAGCATAAACACGACTTTAATCATTCTAGACAAAGAATAGCCATCCTTGAAGCCTAAAATCAAATAAAACCATACATGTAAGGATAGATTTCCCAAGACTTGCAAATCAAACTTCATATGATATGATCATGCAAGAATTGAAATCAATAAAAATTACTAACCATTACATTTGCTGAGTAGAAAGGAGTGAGAAAGTAGAGAGAGAAACAGCAAACATGGAATAGTAGACGCCATTAATTATGCTTTTGGTTTAGATAAGGCAAATTGAAGGGGTGAGCAATGTTTGAAATATTATCATATCTCTGGATTTGTGTAATACATATAGTGGAACTTTGTTGAATTGATCGAGCGTTTCATTTTCATAATGTGCTTTCGTAGAAATGTCACGTTAATATCAAGGTGACGTGCTTTTATTATAAAATTTCTAGGTGTAGATCAAACAAAAATATATCCACAAAAGATTATCAAAATACACATTGGCCAAGTGAGCAAGACCCGACCTTTCCTCATTGCCCAATAAAATCTAAAAATACTAAAAAATCCATTACATGTCCTTATTTTTTGTAAAAAAGGGAGAAATAATCCAACTATTTAGGTGTATTGTATGTGTGAGTCTTGGTATTAATTTTCTAGATTTTAGTTTAGTTTCGTATTTATATTTTAGATTTGATTATTTCATAGCTAGAGATAATTCTTTTAAGCTTCAGTTTAGGTAATAATGTTAATTGGAATTTATTACAATAGTATATTTTTATTTCTACAAAAAGATATTGTAAGTAATATATATTTTAGTGGAGGTTGACTAGTTGCAATCCACTTCCCAAATTGGTCATAACTTCTGCATCGAAGGAACGAATACGTATAAGATTTAGTGTTTGGAGGATTCGATAGAGTTTAGACTCAAGAATTTGTGCAATTGAATATTATTCGTAGATGATGATGTATAATTCAAGTGGCAAAACTGAGACACCACAAATTAATCTCAACAAAATTATATGCTTTAACACAGTTTGAATTCTCATTTCTCACCCCTACTATATTAAGGATTACCTTTCACAAAATTGTTGCATTATCGTCAACAATAATTTTGTAGCGAGTTGGAAAATTCAACTAAGAAATTAAGCGCCACCCTTCTAGAAAATTAATTGATTAATTAATTGTTTGATATGTCGATGAATTTTGTTGGACATTAGTGCTTGATTGTGATCTTGATCAGATTTAGTTGATATATCGATGATCAAATGTCCTGTTTAAATTTCAACTACTAATATTTATGATTTTATTACTATTCAGTGTCTTAAGAAAAATACATATGCATCATTGACCCTCCTTTTCCATCAAACATCTGCTAAACAAATCTATTTCTTCTAGCAACTGCTTCTTTCTACTCTGTGACCTCTCACAGTCAGGATATGACATAGAAGACACGAGACCGATAAGAAAGGTACGAGATCTGCCCACACGATCTTGGTTGCCGCCTACATTGATTTCCAACTGATTTTCTGTGACGCCGCCATCTTGGATTTCGTCAATGTATGCATGATTTCTAAATGCCTGAAAAGGCTCATGCAATGTTAGAACACAAAAATGGAATCATTAAAGGGGGTGTAGTATTGGTACCTGGAAAACTCGAGTGAGATCAGCAACATGGGAAGAGTTCAGAAGGCCAGAACACAGAAGCTCGCGAAACAAAGTCACTAGTTCAATGGTTAGATTGCTCGCGCTTAAATTTTTAATGATGCTTCTAATGGAAGAATCATCAAACACTTGAGTCATCCAAGGAGATCCGTTGCTGTGTTTTAGCAAAGCAACGGCAATGTTAGAAGCGGGCTTGTGATGAATCATCAACGATTTTGTCAGAGTTGGAGCAGACAGTGACATCACCAGCTCCTCTACTATCAATCTGCACCATCCATATTTTTCTGGCAACAGTGATTCTATTTTGTGAACTTCCCATGTCATGAGAGTTGACAAACACTGGGAGCAGTTCAATGCAACTTTGATGTCATCAAAAAATATTAGACCTTCTAAGATTGCTGATATTGATGATAGGTAGCCTTCTCTGAAGTTTAAATCAGCTGGTTTTCCAGTTGCATTGTCTTCGAGTCCCATGAACATTTCCAAAAGACAAAATGAAGCAATCATTTTTACTTGAGCAGATCCAAAATGCATCATCTTGCATAAATCAGGGCAACGGATGCTGAGATAGGATAGTGGCTCGGCTGAAATACCTTCAGCAAGCAATATTTGCAAATCTACGATACCAGGAAGAGTAGCCCGTGCACTGAAATACAAGTGAAGTTAGCATTCAATAAGCAAAAAAGCATAGTGCATTTCACAAGCATAATTGATACTACTATGGTTACCTTTTCAGAGAGAAAAAGAGTAGTAAGAGCACGAATATGAGAGCTTCCCCTGTCTTTGTTCCCTCATCATGATCAAACAATGCGTGCCCCTTGGAACAAGCTTCAAAGATTGTGGAATTAATAATTGAGATCAAAGGAACATTCAGAACTATGGTCTTTGAAGCCTCAGTTAGTGCCTGCTTTGTCGAGTGGTGCAAAATCAGACAAAGAATTCCAATTATTGTGATAACTTCTTCAGTCCATCCATCTTCTTCCACGACCGTGATCAGGCAGTTTATCAACTTTAAAACAGTAAAACAGTCTAGTTAACTTAAATGTGCATATGCAACAAACGAGAATAAATTAGCGAAAATTCTTTTACCTTTACAGTGATTCCTATCCAAGCATCATCACTGGACAGTGATTCAGACTGTACTGATTTTAAAATGATAAAAACAAGTTGATGTGTACATATGAATATTTCAGGGGAAGAGCAAGACGAATAACTATAAATTTTCTGTAACACCCCTTCTATTCCATGCATGCAAAAGTGATCTGAAGCAGCTGGAGCAATTTCGATCATCTCTGTACATGCCTCTAGAACTGCAATGATGTCATAATCTTGGCAAGAATTTTCGACAAGATCTCCCAGTAAGCAAACAAAAATTATTGCAACATAGTTATCTCCGGATGTTATCAACTCAGCAAAGACACGAAGATCCACTGTTTCTTTAGTTTCCTTATCAAGAACCATGTTTTTACCAATAGAGCTGTTCCGTGTGCAGAACTTCAGTATCTGATCACATAAGGACTTGCAGAGTTTATCTTGCTGAAATAACCACATCAGTGATGTCAAATGAATCTTCGTAGACAGTGAGTCCCATTCCTTTTCTTCCAATAACTGAAAAAGGATTCTCTCAGCTTCTGGACTGTAAGGCATTTGGTATCGCATTTTGGCAAAACCCCTGTAAAATCCATAAAGATTTACTAACAATTCTACCGTTACTGAGGCAGGGACTCCGCAGAAGATATCACCACTGTTGAGTAAAATAAATTGCTCCAGGGAAGATAGTATCAACCTCTCATCAGCCAACCTATAAACAAAGAAAAGGAAAAAACTAAAATCAACTGAATGTTTAACATAGGTTGGATGGAAGTTTGACTTTTATGCAGCTTGATACCTATCATTATAGAGTGAGCTAACATATAATACCAGCAGCACTGCAGATTGGCAACAAAACAACTCAGGGTTATGGGAGCTCTTCTGACCAAGAAGGAATAGCAAATCTGTAGGATCAGATGGCAAATGGAGAGCAGCATCCCTAATAGATTGCCCTGAATCATTTCCTAGGAGTACATCTACAATTGAACTGAAGATCACATACACAATCTGCTTCATTTTTTCCATGGGAAATAAACCCAAGCATCCGAACAATCCACTGAACCATGAGGACAAAACTAGACTCTCTGCAAAATCCTTGGCACCGACATTAGGATCAAGAAGTATTGAGTGAAATGTTTCTATGACTCCCAAGGCAATAGCTTCTTCTTGCATGACATTGATCACCCCCATAAACCAAGGTAAAAGTTTCAGTTTGCATATGTCAATTATAAAATTTTGCAGTTTCATTTCCGACGAAACTAGGAATTCCTCTTGCTGGCCAAAGGCATATGCTTCCTTCATTAGGTAAAGAAAATGCAATATTTGATCTGTGTTTACATGGTTGTCTCCAAAACAAATTGAAACAGCAGATCTTAATGCATCTTTAATTGAGGCTGCAAAGCTTAAACTCCCACGAGAAGATGAACATTTCATAATGGTGACAAATATGGAGCATGACAAAGTGAATGTCTCTGACAGAATGCCAATCTCACCAGCTGTATGTTTCTTAAACATCCCTGCCAAGATACTACTTATTTCCTCAACATTGCAGGTTGATACTACTCCAGGACAGTTTAGCACACACTTTAATATGAGATTCTGTAATTGGCACTGCACAGGGTGAAAAGGAATTTCAGCTACATAACGCAGAACAGGAACTAGTGCAGAGAATCCAATCGCCAGTCGATGTCTGAAGGCTTCCTCGGCATTCGATAATAAATAAATAACCTGAATTGAAGAGGTGACAATGGAATCCTTGCAACCTACAAAATAACCCAATTAGGAAAATATAAGAAAATACTTATCTATATATGAATAGTTAGTTTCATGAATGCATCATCTTCCACCTTCTGTAGAATGGCTCTGTAAAAGCATGTTCTCTCTACATGTTTACCTGATAATCTAAGTATTTCAAATGCATAATCTGCGATATTTTCTTCAATGAGAGCTTGACATTCCTTGAGTGACACATTTTCAGATGAAAGATATCTATAGATCAAATCCAATGCTGCAATTTGAACTTGACTATCAGAAGAAAGCAGGGACCCTTTGACTGCCTCAGCAAACAAGATTTCTAGAGATGGGCCATTGTCCGCATCCTCAGTTATTTGCATTAAGCTATCAGCTTCAAAGAAATGTGTGCTATTGCTCTCCAAAGTATTTGAGCATGCACTTTGAAAGAACCCTCGCTGAACCAACACCGTCAAGAATGCTACAGAGAGATGATAACATGCGGTCAAAATACGCATTTAACAAGCATTTATCGTTATGTGACAATCACTGTCGCTATATGATGTTCCACATGTCAAAACCATAGTCCTAGTGTAGATTGAAGACTGGAAGCTTGTGTTCTACGAGGCTATTTCACTACTTAACACAGTTATTTTACACTATATACAAGATGCTTTAGTTGTTCAGTTCAGTTCAACCGAGACAAGCTAAATTCAACTTTTAAAGTACAAAGAACCCAAAAAAATCCAATCAGAATTGCTGTAATTGAAATGCTGATTAGCTTCTAAGTATCATATAAAAAAATTTCTGCTGCAGATTATGGTCATTGATAGAGAGAAAAGATGAAAAAGGAAGAAACAGGAAAGAAGTTCTGAGATAAGTTGTGAATGGAAAGGAAAGTAGAGAAACCAACCCAGACAGTTAAGCCGAACATCATCACTTTGGCTTTTCATAAGAATATTAAGTGACATTTGCAAAATCTTGGGACAGTAGGCAAGCAAAACATCAGTGCCACAACCATCAATATGTGAGTAATGGAGGAGGGAAAATCTGTATAAAGCAAACATAATCTCCCCCTGGATATTATCACTATAAGACAAGAAAATAAGTATTTTAGAATTGAGTTTATGCTAAGTTGGGAATATAATATCTTGTGTATCAGTTGAACTTACTTTGACAACTGAAGCCCTGTTAAAAGGTTGAGAATGAGGGTGTCTTTGTTTCTAATGCATATATACAGATTAAAATCCAGGTTATCCAAGAGAACACCGAAGCAATGAACCTGCATCAAAATGTAATGATCACGCACACAAGTGTCATATACATTTAGAATAGAGATGTCAAGTGTATTCGCAAATGATAATGGAATCAATACCATCCTTGCAAGATAAAATTGTCAGAGATCATGAAAGATCATCATGAAATTACTCTAATAATGCATCTAAAGATTCATTATGCTAGTTGAGAGAAGTCGATTATGGAGTATTATATTGTTGGAGATAAAGAAACTAGAACACAGAATCAATTTCCTCTATGAGGTAGAATGTCTTGTCTCTAAGGGATGATATCCCTAACAAGTGTAATAGTCTTGTCCCACAATCTGAACTGATTCCTCAACCATTATTCTACACAATGCCATTTTCTAAATAGGCGTTATTATTGATATCTCTAGAACTAAGTAGAGAGGCCCATGATTTGAGTCTATAGTCTACCTAATGCCTTCCCATTCTATTGGTAATTTAATTCCCAAGTCTCCCTATCACTCCTCTTCTCTATTAAGCAATCCCTTTCAGCATTCAGCAACATGTTAGCCGAAAGACTATGCATGGCTGTCACACAACATTTCATAGGTATAGAATTCAACCACCCCAATTACAGTGTGTTGGTCTCAACTCTTCACTTCACGGTATAAGTATTTTGACAGATAATGCCTGCTTATAAATCAACCGAGGGTTTGCTAAGAAATCAATTGATGTCTGAATAGACACAGCTACATATTCAATAATCAGTTGCCTAGCATAAGAATATCTCCGGCAAATTGGTAAGCATACTTCCCTGCATATACAGAGGGTATTTTAAAGTGCTGATAGTATCGAATTGCAATAGATGACAGTGAGAAACTAATCATCATCAATAAATGACAGTGAGAAACTATTTATTTGCTAAGAATGCTCTACAAACACCAAGGGAGAAAAGAGAAGGGAAATGATTCAGCTACTACCATGTACAGCTGGCGACGACTCCAAGCCAACGAGCCGCTGGAAAGACAATCCGAAACCCTAGCCACGAACTCCTTACGCAAATCCTGATTTCCGTTAGAATTAGTTCTCGAAGCATCGCATAATATCTGGATCAAATCAATGGTTTGTTTGGCAATCGGCTCGTCGTCAAAGCTGGACAAGACAGCGAGGAGAGGGGAAACGAGGAAGTGAGAGTGGAATGTGAGAAGAGAGCGGAAGAATTGAGGTTGATCAAAGGCTTGAGAGAGCTGGGAGAGAGCGTAGGAGACGTGAATTGTGGGGGATTTGGGGTTAGAGAGGAGTTCAGAAAGGCAGAGAAGGCAGATCGAGCCGCCCTCCTCTGTTGGGAGAATGAGGACGGAGCGGTGGCCCTGACTGCAAGTCTCCGGCACCGCCTGCGGCGGTGGAGCTGCGGTGGTGCAGTACATACTTTTTTCGACGGATTTTTTTCAAATGGAAGGCGGGAAAGGGACTGTTTTTTTTGAACAATCCAAGTCCAATAATACTCTGTTTTGATTTTTTTTATAGATGTGGAATTTATTTTGATACTTTTATTATGATTCTTTTGATTATTTTGGATAATTAGCTAAGTTTACAATTCAATACACTCCATTGTCCATACATGTTACTCTTTATTTTTGTGCATCGATAAAGTTGATCAGCGTTATCCTAAGCAGAATCCATTTGACATAATTAATAAATGAAAACACTCTCCGTCCTGCTTTAAAAGTCTCAGTTGATCAATTTTGGGCATCCCGCTTTAAGAGTCATGGTTGAAATAAATTAATAAAAAATGTCTAGAAAGTGTTAAAAGTGAGTCCCAACATCCACTACAACTAATAAAAAAGTATTAAAAGTGGATCCCAACATCCACTATAACTAATAAAAAAGTGTTAAAAGTGAGTCCCAACATCCACTACCATATTTATTTATTACACACTCAAACACTTTTTTCTTAAAACATGTGCCCGACTCAACTGAAACTCCTAAAACGGGACGGAGGGAGTAGTACAGTATATAGAAAAATTTAGGTATTCAAATTAATCATAGTAAATTAATGAACTAAACATAAAAAATAGTGAACTATTCGTAAGAATAAAAGTAATTTAGTTATATAGTCTAAACATGAGTGCAATCATTAACAATAGAGATGTGTGATGACCAAACCAATTGTCTGCCAATTCCAATGCCATTAATGTACAAGTCATCATATTTTTCTTAACGAGGTATGAAGAGTGAGCACCCATTGTTTTTAAAAATTGGAGCTGCATTATTGTACTACCACTGATTTGAATTTGGTATCCGCATTTCTCATCTCTCAAGTCTAACATAATTCTGGTTTCCATCCAGATATTTTTTGGTGAATGAAGCAAGCCTAATTTTTCAACCCATACCTCTGACATGCAATGTGCTGAGGAGCAATTCCCACCGTCCCTTCAATCTTTACCGGTTTCTCCATCCCTCTGTTGAAGTACTAGAACCCTAGACATTGCAATGATGATACAATACACACACTGAATATCTCTCCACACTCACTACTCATCGTCGTCGTCCCGAATTCACTGTGAATTTCCTTTTGCAACCAGCCACCGCCACTCTCTCTCCACTCTTCTCTCTCTGATTTCTTCTTCCTCCTCCCTGATCTCAATTCCTCTCTCAAATTAATGCAACCAAATTCAAAGAAACAAACGAAGGTCGCCACCGTCTCTGCACTCTCCTCGCACGCCCACGCCGCACCAGACGTTGCCCACACACCGTCAGACCGCAGACGTATTTTGCTCCGGTTGTGAAACAACGATTTGGCTACAGTTTATGTAAATTACATGGTATGCGATTTTTGTATTTTTGATGTTGGGATCGATTTTTGTAGTTCATAAACCGCCTCTGTATGTGTCATGAAACAAGTGAGGAAAAGTGGCTAACATTGGGGAACTGAGTGAAGAAGATGAGAAAGCTCCTTGTTGATGTCTATTTACAAAACTAGTAATTTAGAGATTGCAGATGTTTGTTTGATTGGAAAAGGAAAACAAGAATTGAAAGGGTAGGGGTGGGGTTTTTTCTTCTCGTTGAAATCTGCCAAGAACTTCCATGAGCCAATTTTTCATTCATTAATTTCCTTTTTATTCCACAACTAGTTTGCATAGATCTCAAATTAACAAAAAATATGCTCTAGCACACTCCGCCATTAGACTATTCTGATTGGGATAATTTTTTTATTTTTTGCTATTTTGTGTTTCAAAGAGGAGAGAGAGAGAGACAAAAACACAGAGTAAGGGGTATTATCGGCCACCAAAAATTGAAGGAAAAAATTAAATGCAAAATTAAATTCCAAAATATTAAAACTTGGGCTATTGCTAGAACACTGAACAATGGGTTATTGGTTTAATTATGTGGGCCACCCAGCCACATTTCTCATCTAGTTTCAATTCTAGACAAAAGAAATCAAAGAAGGTGAAATATGTATGCTGTGAATAGTAATCTACTGTGAAGTGAATGTGAATAGTGAAAGTGATTTTGTTAATTTTATTTGAGTATCCTTTTGGTGTTGGATGATTATGAACTTGAGATATGGTATAAAGAATGATGTAGGGAAGATGTATGATTTTTCTTGGAATTGTTAAAAAAAAATCGTTTCGTATCTTTTTTTGTGATTTACTTTGGTAGTTTGGTAGATCATATGAGTAGTAAGTGTGGTGGCTGTTGTACTAGATGATTTGAGTAGTTTTATGCTTTAACTGATGTTATGATTGAGAATAAAAGCTTTAGATGTCCTAAAGTTTGAATGTCAAGTTGAAAGTTTACAAACTAAGTTAAAATGCTTAAATGCTAGGAGAGGCGCATCTGAGGCTCGAAGACGACAACTAGACCAAGCGTGAAGAGGTTATTTTGGATTGCAGCTTTCGAGGTGGGGTTTACTTTATCTGTAAGCATAGTGGTTACATGGTTGTGACCCGACTAAGCAAGATCTTTACTTTTGGATAGCGTAATAGACGGGTTAATTTTTCAAAAACTATCATTTGCTAAAATAGGTATATTCGATGCTGGGTAAATGATCGTGCAGATTGAAAAATGCATGCATGAACCGAACTAAATTGATGGTCATTTTATATTTTCTATTATAGTTGATCAAATCATTTATTTTAGCTTAAGGATGAAATTTATATTTAGTATTTAGTATTTTTAGTAGCGTCTCTTGTCCACTAGGAATGGGGGCGTTACAATTATAAACACACTTCAAATTTTTTAATCATTGTGCAGAAGTCATGGCTAGCTTACTACTACTGGTTACATTATTTTTGGTTGCGGTCGGAATCGAAGGAGCCCATAATGTTACAATATATGTTCTAGAGACGGCCATTTCCAGAGGAGCGGGTACGTACATATATATGTACTAGTAATTCATTATTTGCTTAGCTAACTGTTCAATATTTTTTTTTGAATAGTCTGTCTAGACGGCACACCTCCGGCCTATGCCTACATCCCCGGGTTTGGGGAAGGCGTCGACAACTGGCACGTATTTCTAGTGGTATATAAATTTGAACAACTTTCTTGAATTTCTTTGTGAAATGTCATGGATAGATAGATTCAATTGAATAAAAACTTTTCACTTACTTTGAATGTACACATATTCACATAGTAATATCAATCATTTGATCTTCACAGTATGAAAAATTAAAAATAGTTCACAATTTATATTTTGAGCTTGAGTTCGTAATTGGATTTTTATATGTACTTTAAAATTACATAGATTTTATCAGTTTCTCATGGATTTATCATTAATTTTTAATACTGTTGAGTTCATAAGTGCTAGTATATAATTTATTTTTGGCTTTATGATAATAAGACTAACTATTACGAGTTGCAAAGGGTGGCGCGTGGTGTGGGACCACGGGTGGTTGCCTCGATAGATCCAGACGTTATATTGGAAGTAGTGCTGTGCTGATATCGGTGACTAATGGTACCGACTCCTTCAATGGGATGCTAGATAATAACTCGACCTTGAATCCAGGTATATGTATATACATATATAGGTGTGTATGATCATTAACTGTTTTAGTGAAATAACTACTACCAAATTAATAGCCATTTGATTTGGGTGATCTACTGGCCTATAGTTAATCCAGATTTATATTTACTAAATTTTCAAAAATAAGAAAAAATCACTAAAGGCTATTTATGTCAATCTATATATATTCTCTATCTATATATATACCCTATATATATCTAAATCTGTCTAAATCTTAGTTTAGTTTCTCTAATTTCAAGCTGTAGTAATTTAAATGTTGTATGTATGTATTCAGATTTCTACAATTGGCACGTATTCAAGATCTTCTACTGTGACGGCTCATCCTTCATGTCCGATATTGAGGACGTCGACCCAGTGAGTTTTTAAATTTCACCCATATAACCAATAAGCACAATTAGTTAACTAATTTAACTTGTACTCTTTTAAAAACCGGATTAGACCATTCAACGTCTTCAGTCACAAACAAGTAGGCTGACCAGTCCAGTTTAACACTAAAATTGTACCATACCAATAGCTACATCACTTCACTAATTTTGTCAATTTCTAAAACATTTCGCAGAAGGACAACTTGACTTATAGAGGTCTACGAATTTATGATGCGATCCGACAAACAAGTGATGAAAAGAAAGCCTACTTTGCGCAACGACAGGAGTCGGCGCGCAAGGACGTGGAGCGCACATTTGGTGTGCTCCAGTCTCGATGGGCGGCAATTAAGGGTCCAACGCGTTTGTGGGATGTCGGATGCGTTTCTCAAATAATGTACGGCTGCATTATCCTTCACAACATGATCGTCGAAGACGAAGGCGTGCAACTGACTAGTTGGGTCAGTGACGATGAAGCCGGTCCAAGCCACGGAACGACCACCCCTAGTGTACGACATGGGGTACCTCTCGATAAAGCCGGCCGCCTTCAGGAATTTGCCAACATGCGCCAAGTGGATGCTCATATTCAACTTCAAAAGGATATAATTGAAGTGTTGTGGGCACGGAGGATTGCACGGCGATAGTTTTTTTTCTTTATTATGCATGTAATTTTTTTTATCTATGTAACTTTTTTAAATGCAATTAATGAATTTTCCCGTATATGTGTCGTAAATTTAATTCCGTAATTTAATTGTAATTTTAATTCCGTAAATGTAGTATATTTTGAATTTTTTTTATTGCGGCTGGCCTATGGCTGGCCTAAATCTGATGTGGCAGGTGGATTTTTTAGTGTTGCTGGCGTGGCAGGGGAGAGAATGGCTGGCCCATTGCTGGCCTAAGTACCATTGCAGATGCTCTTATCTAATAATGTGTACCCTAAAAATGCTATACCTCCGAGATGGGCCAATTGCACCCAAGACTTGCAATCGACTTCTTGCAATTGGACTGAGATAGAAATTATGAGAGGTATACAAGTAATATTATCAGTAATTTTGACTTAATTTAATAATGATTAATCTCTCGTATTAACTTTTTTTTTTAGATTTTAGATATACATTTATAGACACACTGAAAAGGGCATTCACGAATAGCTCTTCAAGGAGAGGCTATTTTGTGCATAGTTGCTATCGACATGGTCACATAAAAGACATACATGGTTTGACATGCTCTTTGTTGGTTGGCAACGTTATTTGTAGGGGTGGCGAAACGGGTAGTGGGTAAGGGGTAATTCATATCCCGCTACCTGATATTAACGGGAAACGGGGCGGGAACGGGTAATGTGTTTTAAATTTTCGCGGGTATGGGTATACCCGATAATACCCGATATATTTAGGATTAGGGTTCTCAATTTTTTTTATTTTAGTTAACTAATTTCAAATTATACTACCCGATGCACTTTCATCCCAATTGTGACCTCTCTTATAATTAATTTCATCCCCGCTACCTACAATATCTCCACTTGGAGGAGTTCAGGTGAGTATATTTCTTTTACTTTTCTCATTTTATGCACAACAGTAGAGCACAGTAACCATACAATGGGATTCACGGTTTTATGTGATTGATATTACTATATGTACATAACACATACATATACTAATATACACACATATACAAGTACACATGTATATTAAGATACACATATATTATCACATAAAGTACACAATTCAAATGACGGCAGCGGGTTTGGGTACCCGTAGCTCTGGGTTCGGGATACCCGATGCGAGTATCAGGTTGACCGTATTACCATACGGGTCAGGATTAGATAGTATAATATTGAACTTTTCGGGTTTGGGTACTCGCAAAATTGGATTTGGGTATCCACAGGTACCCATTTCGACACCCCTAGTTATTTGTATTGTTATTACTTATTTGAGATTTACATTTAAATAAGCATAAAGAAACAAATGAGTGAAAACACAGCTTGCTCATGACATAATAGTACCAAATGCGTCTATGAGGACGACAACTATCCAATCATCATTACTAGCAATCCCGAGATTATGGAATCGGGTGGAGTTGAGGTAGAGGTGCCCACGGTTCTGGATCCGGCGGTTACGGTTCGGAACCGCCGGTTCCAGTTTTGGAAATTGCCAAACTGGAACCGAACCGCGAGAGGGTGTTTCGCGGTTCCGGTTCCGGTTTTGAAACGACAGATTTTCGGTGGTTTTTAACGGTTCCGATCGCCGGTTTTTGCGATTCTGGCTTGGTTTCACGGTTTTTTAGTGGGTTTTCGCGGTTCCAGTTTGGTTTCGGTTCCCACATGGTTTTGGTTCGAAATTTTTTTAACCTGAACCGAACCACGGTTCAAAAATCGATGGTTTCGGTTCGGGTATATTCTCACGGTTTCAGTTTTAACTGGCGGTTCAGTAAACCTTGGGCAGGTTTAAGTTGAGGTCACAGGCGTATTCTCTATGTCGTTGCGCACGAGTCGCCGTCAAAAACAAAGAAAGCGAAGCGAGAGCAACATCTAATTTTCTACTCCCCCCGTTCCATAGTAATAGAGGCATTTCATTTTGCGCACTCGTTTTGAAAAAATAATTATAAATAGTTAAAGTGGAGAAAAAGTAAAGTATGAGAGAGAATATTATAGATAAGACTCTTCTCTACATTATTCTTTCTCTTACTTTACTTTTTCTCCACTTTAACTATATATAATTATTTTTTCAAAACGAGTGCGCAAAATAAAATGCCTCTATTACTGTGGAATGGAGGGAGTAATATTTATCTAGTACACAAAAAATAACTAGATGAGGAAATACTACCCAACTCTAAGTAGTAATAATTGGGAGTAATAATAGTATGTGGACAAGAGCCAAATTAAAATGCATGAATGCAAAATCACGTGAATCCCTACAAAATGGGTCAGAATCAGTAGTAGATACATTATTGAGTCATTTTATAAGGCTGTACCAATTTTTTTCTTTAAAAATACTGTTTCATAATCCAAAAAATTAACGGGCTCAAAATCGGTGTTCATTAGAGCATCCGCAATAGCGGACGAACGCACGCAATAGCCACCGGCTAGCGGCTTAGGCGTCGCGGACGTCCGCTATTGGGCTCGACGAAAGGGACGGATGAGAAAAACATGGACGAGCGGTCGGGCGCGGTCGAAGGGTGTTCGCCGATCACTTGTCCGCTATAGTAGACCTTCATTCGGCGAGCGGCTTTTTAAAAAAAAAAATTCAACTCTATATATACGGCTCGTTGCACTTCATTTCATTCGCACCACTTGTACTAACGAGTTTCTCTTCCTCCACTCTCATTTCTATTGAAGATAATGGATCGCGACAGTGACTTTCCTATCACTAGCGAATCACAAACGTTGATGTTCCCCAATGGTTGTGGGGGAAACACCAGTGGAATGGGAGAAAACACCGGTGAAATGATTGCGCTTTCTCCGTATTCGTGTCGAATTTTTAATTACGTATTTGTGAATTTGTTTGCTTGGCTAGGGCGTCAGCTAGTCCTAGTGCTAGCCTATTACTAGGCTATAGGAAGTCCTGATGATGTGGCAGGTTGCGGGAAGTCATAGAATGTGGATGCTCTTAATGTAAAGTTGGATGGGCAAATCAATTTCATTTGTATGTACGTTGACAATGACAGGAGGCGAAGACAAATAATGAAAAATCATACAACTAATCCCAACCCTCCAATTCTATGCAGTTATTGGAAATATTTGCAGCTGGATAAAAGTAGTCTTAATCTCCATAAATAAGATTGGAGATTCACGCTCAAACACACTTCCGCCTGCTTACACATACACAGTTCGAATTTCATCATCGCCAGCTCTGAATTTGTCTCCGTCTCCGTATGTATGATTTTATTTATACTTACCCTTTCCTTTCAGTAATTTGCCTTTTTTTTTACACTTTTCTTTGCTCCACTGCGGCCTTTCGATCTACTTATGTCATATTTTGCTATTGCATTTTTTTTTCTTCCTTGGATTTGATTTTTGGCATAATTTATTTTTGGAAGAAATCTTCATCTTCTTACTGAGTACATATCTTCTTTTTCTCTTCCACAGAATTCCATCATTGTAGACCGGTGCTTCTTAATCTGACGCTAGTTGACTAAATTTTATTATTTATAAAAACAAGATCATAAACACTCTTTAAGCATTGTGCTCAAGTCATAGCTAGCTTACTAGACTGTGAACTTTAATTGTTGCATGAAAAGTCATGAACTTTACTAGATTGTGCAAATTTCCCATCCGACCCAACCCGATAGTTTGAGAAATTTGCACAGTCAAGTAAAGTTCATAACTTTTCATGCAACATTTAAAGTTCACAGAAAAAACCAAACTATCTTCAAAATTCATGACTTTACTGGCAATTTGCCATTTTAATTTTATAGCTAATTGTTCCAATCCCTACTCATACATCTAATATTTTTCACTGTTTAAAATCAAAACCACTTTAAAGTTCAATTTTCTTTATTAGTATTTCTTTATTTTGGATTATTGATAATATAATACTCTCTCTGTCTGCCATTAAGAGTCTCATTTCTCGGTGGCATGGATTTTAAAAAATGTTAAGAAATGTGGGTGGATAAAAGTTAAGGGAATAGGGGTCCCACTTATATATATTTGATGGGTTCAAGGTATGACTCGCCAAAAAAATGTTACTATTATCTAATGTCTTGTTAAAGTTATATACTTCATCTGTTCCATAATAATAAAGTCATTTTGTCATTTTGGTACGTTCCATAGTAATAGAGTCATTTCCCTTTTTAGTAAAAGTAACACATTTTTCCATACTTACTTTACTCTCTCTTACTTTTTTTTCTCTTCATCTCTCTATCTTTTCTATTTTCCACTTTATTCTCCCTTTATTTAATTCACCTAACACAATTTTTCTTAATCTCCGTGCCGAAAAGAAACGCCCTCATTACTATGGAACGGATGGAGTATAAGGATATTAAATTGTATATAAAATTGAATAATTTTACATCATTATTGTTATTATCGCATTTTAAAATTTTCGCATTGGCTAGTTCAAATTTTGGTTCCGTCCATAACGGTAGGTGCTCTCTCTGTTGCCTTTCCAAAATGTAGTCATAATGTGCAACATAAGATGTCAAAAATTGATAGACTTTAATTGAATTTATATTTTCTATTATGAATGAAGACTTTAATTGAATTTATATTTTCTATTATGAATGAAGGGTTAAAGTTTTTGGTTAAATTTGATTTCTTAATGTGTACCCTGCTACGCTATACCTCCGAGATGGGCCAATTGCACCGTAAACCGGCAGTTGATTTCTTGCAATTGGTCTGAGATAGAAATCATGAGTGGTATACAAGTAATATTATCATTAATTTTGACTCAATTTAATAAGAATTAATCTCTTGTATTATTTTTTTTTTAGATTTTAGGAATACATTTATAGATACACTGAAAAGGACAATCACATATAGCTCTTCAAGGATAGGCTATTTTGTGCATAGTTGCTATCGACATGGTCACATAGAAGAGATACAGGGTTCGACATGCTCTTCGTTGGTTGGCAACGTACTTGCTAACAAAGTAAGTAAAACTATTTAAGTATAAGTTTCAATCTCTTAGACATAATTTGTTTGGTCACACACTACTAATTTAATTTTACGTGTATTTGTCAGACGGTAGCACATGCAATTGGCGATTGGTACTATTATCGGAGCGGATTTTAGGAAATGGATATGCTCAACAATATGCCCAGGAACTGCACTACCTGAACTACACGCGTACTTGAACTATGCATGCGAAGGAGAGGATCACAACCAGCTGGAAGATGTGGTTTGATGGTTTAGCTAAAGTTTCAATAATATAATTATTATCATTTGTAATTAATACTGTATAAAAAATTTATATTATTATTCTTTTTTATTAATGAATAATAAGTATATTTTTAGTTTGGTGTTTATATCAAATACAAAATTTAAAATCTTGATATTTTCTAAACACAAGAAAATAAAGTTATTAGAAACCATATTCCCGAGATTCATTTTCCCAAAAATCATTTTTCTTGCCAACTTTACTTTGCCGTCAACCAACTGTTACTATTATCTAACGTCTTCTTAAAGTTATATATAAGAATATTAAATTGTATATAAAATTGAATATTTTTACATTATTATTATTATTATTATTATTATTATTATTACTATTATATTATTATTATTATTATTATCATCATCATCATCATCATCATCATCATCATCATCATCATCATCATCATCATCATCATCATCATCATCATCATCATCATCATCATCATCATCATCATCATGTTTTTAAATTTCAGCATTAGCTCATTTAAATTTTTGGTTCTGTCCATAATGGTAGGTCCTCTCTCTGTTGCTTTGCCAAAATATAGTGATAATGCGCAACATAAGATGTCAAAAATTGATAGACTTTAATTGAATTTATACTTTAAGTTATGAATGAAGGGTTAAAGTTTTCGGTTAAATTTAGTTTCTTAATTACAAGTAAGTTACTTAAGATGGAGCAATGAAATGAAACAAGTGAGTGATATGACACCTATAAAAGCAAGATGTTGTAACTCGGGTAATATAATATCTTAGAATCATGAGTCATCAAAAATCAAACATGGTGAGGGTAATAGTGATTATGGTAAGTAGTTTGGTTTTAATTTTAATGAGTGAATCGGCAGTGATTAATGACGCCAGTAATCAGCCAATTAAATTGTCGAATATAATAGTGGATTTGAAGGAGTGCTACAAGATTTGGGGAGATGATTGCAAATCTAAGTTGTATGATGTGATATGCAATGGCAATGAATTCCACCGGAATATTTGTTGTTCTCCCATTGTTGCTGAGAAGATTCATGAGGATTGCTACTTTTCAATTGCTGATGACTTAAGAACGAATTACCCTTGCAAAACCCCAGAGCTGGCTCTCCCTTTTGCTCTTGATAATTGGAAATCTTGTACTTTAGACTGATTCTCATATCATTCATTTCAAACTTCATTCAATAATTGTATTGGTTATCGTATTGGTAATCAAATTATATGAGCATGAGATTAATATAATTAGCGAAAGTCTTTTAATCTTATGTTTTATTCATAACAAACATTTTAGACAATAAAGAATATGCAGATTAATTAAGGAGTAATTACAAAATGTGCACTTCAAGTTTACCTATTCAACACATTTTGTGTAAGGTGAAGCAAATAGCTTCTTGATTTACAGGTGCTCTCTTAATTAACGCAACAAGAAAACGAAGCAAAATGTTAATTTTCAAATTAATTTACAGCCAAATTATCCAACAAGCATTAAAAACTAAACAATAGACTTGATTTGCCTGGAAATTATTTTAAATATTAGTACTACTATAGTAGTAGTAGTAGTATAATTTATAACTATAACTCTAATCAGTTTTATAAAATAATTATTTTACGTATAAGCTAGTATGCTAAAATAACATGATTTTGAATTAAAAGGTTCACATGAATACAAAAGAAAGATTGGTGGATGCACTTGAATGTGGATAACGTGGCTCACTGCATCAATGGCATGCAAGGCAACACACACAAACAAAACACTCTTCTTTCTTTCTTCATATATACATCAAAACCTCACCTCCATTGCAGAAACTAGCCTGTTAGAATGGCAGTCACTGCCGACGGCTGCCTCTCCTTGTTCGCCACATCTTTTCCTCGAAGCAGGAAGCTAGTGAAGTCAGAGTTCATGGGGCAGAAGCTCAAGTTTGTACCAATTAAGCAGAGGAGGAATGGGAATTCTATTAGGAGCCATGTCTGCAGCTCACTCACAGCTGACTTGGCAGGTGAGGCCAAGCTGAGACTCTTGGTTTTAATGGGGACTGATTTGTGAGAGGTTTTGACAGTTGAGGGACATGGAGGTGGAGAAGAGGGATGTGAGGACTGTTGTCTCTATCATACTCGGAGGAGGAGGCATGCGTTTGTTCCCACTCACCAAGCGCCGTGCCAAGCCAGCTGTGAGTAGTACACTATCCTGCACATCAACAATGCATTTATCAGTGGTAATGGATTGTGATCATGCGTGATTTAGGTTCCAATGGGAGGAGTGTATAGGCTAATCGACGTTCCAATGAGTAACTGTATCAACAGTGGGATCAACAAAGTGTACATTCTCATTCAGTTCAACTCAGCATCACTCAACAGGCATCTTGCAAGAGCTTACAATTTCGGAAGTGGTGTCTCATTTGGAGATGGCTATGTTGAGGTAAATGTGAGAATTAATGCAGATGAATGTAGTCAAGTATGATTATTGATGAGTGACTTACTATGCCAGGTTTTAGCTGCCACTCAAACTCCAGGACAGGCAGGTAAAAGTTGGTTTCAAGGCACTGCAGATGCTGTGAGGCAATTCCACTGGCTTTTTGAGGTATGAGTATTACTCCATGTATCTAGCGTTTTTTCGGATGGAAAGATGATCTAAATTCTAAACAACCTGCAAAATGTATGGTATTTATATGAAGAATCATGTTCAATGCACTGCAGGATCCAAGAAGTAAAGATATTGAAGATTTTCTCATTCTATCTGGTGATCACTTGTACAGGATGGACTACATGGACTTTGTTCAGGTAAGCTACAATATGAAGATGTAGCGCAATGTCTATACATTTCAAACATTAACATGACATAAGATGGTGTTTTTTGCAGTCTCACCGCCAAAGTGGGGCAGATATTTCAAGCTTAGTTAGTGCTGTCTGCTGTTCTGTTTCTTAAGATGGCGTTTCCCAACTGCGAATGACTTTGGTTCAGAAATAATCCCTGCATCAGCTAAAGAGTTCCATATTCAGGTCTTCTAAAGATTCCTTCACTAACACACAATTAGTACTTCAAGAATACAATTTCACAACTACATGTGTCTGCAGGCTTATCTATTTAACGACAATTGGGAAGATATTGGGACAATACGTTCCTTTTTTGAAGCAAACCTAGCCCTTACAGAACATGTAAGATTCCTAAAGTGCAAAGTTTTTCTCTATTAAGATGTCATCATCACTTAAGCTCTCTTTTGGAAGCAGACGATCAACATAGATGAACGATGTAACTTAATATTGAGGTTATCACACTTTTCGCATGACTGAGAGTCTTAAAATTGCACATCACATCACTTTCAAAAGCCACTCCATGGAGATTCTTCTGTCTTAACATTTATTGTTTTACAGATTGTTGATTCTATAGTTTCACATGGTAGTTTCTTGACCAGTTGCTTAGTCAAGCACAGTGTTGTTGGTATCCGATCACACATAAACTCCAATGCCCGTCTAAAGGTTAGACTTTACCTGTTTCAGATTTCGGTAATTTTGTCCACATAAAGTGTTTCCTAAGCTTGGTGATTAGTGGTTACTGCAGGATACAGTGATTCTCGGGGCTGACTTCTACGAAACTGATTCAGAGATTGCCTCTGCTTTATCAACGGGAAAAGTACCTGTAGGAAGAGAATGCATCACTGACAAGAATGGTCGAATTGGTAAGAACGTCGTCATTAAAAATTCAGAGGTAAGTTTCTCTCAGAATGCTTACCAGCAGCTATTGCCTTTCTTGATCAAGCACTCACCATGTTTTCATTATTTTCAACAACACTATAATCAAAGATGGCACAGTGATATAACAATTTTGTCTCTTTTTTGTTACATAAGAAGAGTGTCAAAGTAAGTATTCAACAACAAAATTCAGATTTTAACAGAGCTACATTTCCTTTTTTGTGTATCTGTTCATATAATAAAATCGTGCAACTTTTCTCTGTCTAATATGAAATCCATCCACCCAATTAAGAGGTGTCCATTTCACATGCTTGTGTAAATTCTCACGTTAAATAAAATAAATTAAGAGATGTCCATTTCATATGTAACAAGCACTTAGCGTTATGTGACAATCACTGTCGCGATATGATGTTCCGCGTGTCAAAACCATAGTCCTAGTGTAGATTGAAGACTGAAAGCTTGTGTTCTACGAGGCTATTCCACTACTTAACACGGTTATTTTACACTATATACAAGATGCTTTAGTTGTCCCATGCCATTTCAATCGAGACAAGCTAAATTCAACTTTTAAACTTGTGTACAAAGAACCCAAAAAAGGCCAATCAGAATTGCTGTCATTGAAATGTTGATTAGCTTCTAAGTATCATATAAAAAAAATTCTGCTGCAGATTATGGCCATTGATAGAGAGAACAGATGAAAAGGAAAAAACAGGAAAGAAGAAGTTCTGAGATAAGTTGTGAATAGAAAGGAAAGTTTAGAAACCAACCCAGACAGTTAAGCCGAACATCATCACTTTGGCTTTTCATAAGAATATTAAGTGACATTTGCAAAATCTTGGGACAGTAGGCAAGCAAAACATCAGTGCCACAACCATCAATATGTGAGTAATGGAGGAGGGAAAATCTGTATAAAGCAAACATAAATTCCCCCTGGATAGTATCACTATAAGACAACAAAAGAAGTATTTTAGAATTGAGTTTATGCTAAGGCAGGGATATAATATCTTGTGTATCAGTTGAACTTACTTTGACAACTGAAGCCCTGTTAAAAGGTTGAGAATGAATGAGGGTGTCTTTGTTTCTAATGCATATATACAGATTAAAATCCAGATTATCCAAGAGAACACCGAAGCAATGAACCTGCATCAAAATGTTATGATCACGCAAACAAGTGTCATATACATTTAGAATAGAGATGTCATGTGTAAGATAGTTGTAATTCGCAAATGATGATGGAATCAATACCATCCTTGCAAGAGAAAATTCTCAGAGATCACGAAGGATCATCATGAAATTACTCTAATAATGCATCTAAAGATTCATTATGTTAGTTGAGAGAAGTCGATTATAGTATTATATTATTGGAGATAATGAAACTAGAACACAGAATCAATTTCCTCTACAAGATAGAATGTCTTCTTCCTAAGGGATGACACAAGATAGAATGCCTTGTCCCAAGCCCTAACAAGTGTAATAGTCTTGTCCCACAATCGAAACTGATCCCTGAACCATTATTCTACACGATGCCATTTTCTAAATATGGGTTATTATAGATATCTCTAGAACTAAGTAGAGAGACCCATTTTGAGTCTATAGTCTCCCTAATGCCTTCCCATTCTATTGGTAATTTAATTCCCAAGCCTCCCTATCACTCCTCTTCTCTTTAAGCAATCCCTTTCAGCATTCAACAACATGTTGTATAGTATTCAACCACCCCAATTACTGTGTGTTGGTCTCAACTCTTCACTTCACGGTATAAGTATTTTGACAGATAATGCCTGCTTATAAATCAACCGAGGGTTTGATAAGAAATCAATTGAAGTATTTAGACCACTAATGTCTGAATACACACAACCACATATTCAATAATCAGTTACCTAGCATAAGAATATCTCTGGAAAATTGGTAACCATGACTTACCTGAATTATACAGGGGTATTTAAAAGTGCTGATAGTATCGAATTGCAATAAATGACAGTGAGAAACTATTTATTTGCTAAGAATGCTTTACAAACACCAAGGGAGAAAAGAGAAGGGAAATGATTCAGCTACTACCATGTACAGCTGGCGACGACTCCAAGCCAACGAGCCGCTGGAAAGACAATCCGAAACCCTAGCCACGAACTCCTTACGCAAATCCTGATTTCCGTTAGAATTAGTTCTCGAAGCATCGCATAATATCTGGATCAAATCAATGGTTTGTTTGGCAATCGGCTCGTCGTCAAAGCTGGACAAGACAGCGAGGAGAGGGGAAACGAGGAAGTGAGAGTGGAATGTGAGAAGAGAGCGGAAGAATTGAGGTTGATCAAAGGCTTGAGAGAGCTGGGAGAGAGCGTAGGAGACGTGAATTGTGGGGGATTTGGGGTTAGAGAGGAGTTCAGAAAGGCAGAGAAGGCAGATCGAGCCGCCCTCCTCTGTTGGGAGAATGAGGACGGAGCGGTGGCCCTGACTGCAAGTATCCGGCACCGGCTGCGGCGGTGGAGCTGCGGTGGTGCAGTACATACTTTTTTCGACGGATATTTTCAAATGGAAGGCGGGAAAGGGACTGTTTTTTTTAACAATCAATACTCTGTTTTGATTTTTTTTATAGATGTGGAATTTATTTTGATACTATTATTAGTGCATCCACAATAGGGGCTAGCCCACCGGCTAGCCGATTCGCGTCGCTAGCCGAACTATTGTAATCGGCCAGCCGAAAATCGGCAAAAAAATCGGCGTGGGCTAGCCGATTTGATGGCGCTGGCCGCCATTGTGGCGTGCCGATCGGCCAGCGCCAATTTTCGTTTTTTTTTTTAAATTTTTTTTGAAAACTTATATATACGCGATTTTAGTTTCATTTTCATTTGCACCACTTGTTTTAACGAGTTTTCTCTCTCACTAAATTTCTGTACAAGAGCAACATCAAGCGATGAGTAACGCGGGTGGTAGCAGTGGTAGTGGTGGGGATATTGAGGAGTACGAACGGCAGATGAACGAGGCTATGGAGGCCTACATGAACCGCGAGCTAGAGCGGTACATGCGAAGGGTCGAACAGCAGGCGGTACCTCGTCCTCCACCGGTTGTCCACCGTCGAGCAGTGATTGATTGGGATCACGTAGCTGCACATCAGTGGCTATATGACGACTACTTGGCTCCGGACCCGCGGTTTCCAGCAAACATGTTCAGGCGGCGTTTTAGAATGCGCGGGGAGTTGTTTATGCGTATCGTTGACGCTTTGGAGCGTTGATATCTCTATTTCCGCTTCAGGCACGATGCGGCTGGCAGACCTGGCCACACCCCTATCCAAAAGTGCACGACGGCAATCAGCAGTTGGCCTATGGAGGCGCGACAGACATGTGGGATGAGTACCTCTACATCGGTGAGACGACTGCTCTAGAATGTCTGAAGTTTTTCTGTCAGGGTGTGATTCAAATTTTCGGTGAGCAGTACCTTCGAAGTCCTACTCCCCAAGATTGTCAAGATCTGATGCAGATGCACGAGGAGCAGCATGGGTTCCCCGGGATGTTAGGCAGCATAGATTGTATGCATTGGGAGTGGAAGAACTGTCCAACTGCTTGGAAAGGGGCCTACACGACTGGCTACAAGGGAAAGAATCCCACGATGATCCTCGAGGCCGTAGCTAATTACCGGCTGTGGATCTGGCATGCGTATTTTGGGATAGCCGGGTCGAACAACGACCTCAACGTCCTCAACTCGTCGCCCCTCTTTAACGAGAAGTGTCAGGGCATCGGTCCAGCCGTCTCATTTGTGGTCAACGGCAACCGGCATGATATGAGCTACTACTTGGCGGATGGGATATACTCTAGGTGGCATGTCTTTGTGAAGACGATCAGGCACGCGGCTGATGACAAGAAGACCTACTTTGCGGAACGGCAAGAGTCGGCGCGCAAGGACGTGGAGCGCGCATTTGGTGTGCTCTAGTCTCGATGGGCGGCAATTAAGGGTCCAACGCGTTTGTGGGATGTCAAATGCGTTGCTGATATAATGTACGCCTGCATTATCATGCACAACATAATCGTCGAAGACGAAGGCGTACAACTGACTAGTTGGGCCAATGACGATGAAGCCGGTCCAAGCCACGGAACAGCCACCCCTAGCGTACGACGTGGGGTACCTCATGATGAAGTCGGCCGCCTCTAGGAATATGCCAACATGCGCCAAGTGGATGCTCATATTCAACTCCAAAAGGATATAATTGAAGAGTTGTGGGCACGGAAGACTGCACGGCGATAGTTTTTTTTCTTTATTATGTAATTTATTTTTTTTAAATGAATATACTTTTTTTAATGCAATTAATGAATTTTCCCGTATATGTCTCGTAAATTTAATTCCGTAATTTAATCGTAAATTTAATTCCGTAAATGTAGTTGTTTTTGAATTATTTTTATTGCGGCTGGCGTATGGCTGGCCTAAGGCTAGCCTATTTGAGTAAAATGATGATGTGGCAGATGGATTTTTAGTGCTGATAACGTGGCAGAGAGAGACAGTGGCTGGCCTATGGCTGACATATTCTTATTGTGATGCTCTTATGATTCTTTCGATTATTTTGGATAATTAGCTAAGTTTACAATTCAATACACTCCATAGTCCATTGGATAATTAGCTAAGTTTACAATTCAATACACTCCATAGTCCATACATGTTACTCCTTATTTTTGTGCATCCATTAAGTTGATCAGCATTATCCTAAGCAGAATCCATTTGACATAATTAATAAATGAATAGTACAGTATATAGAAAAACTTAGGTATTCAAATTAATCATAGTAAATTAATGAACTAAGCATAAAAAAAAGAGAACTATTCATAAGAATAAAAGTAATTTAGTTATATAGTCTAAACATGATTGTGTGATGACCAAATTGTCTGCCAATTCCAATGCCATTAATTTACAAGTCATCATATTTTTCTTAATGAGGTATCAAGAGTGAGCACCCATTGTTTTTAGAAATTGGAGTTGCATTATTGTACTACCACTACTGATTTGAATTTGGTATCCTTCATTGCTATTCTCTCTCTTTTTTCAATCACAAGCCTAATATAATTCTGGTTTCCATCCAGATATTTTTTGGTGAAAGAAGCAATTAAGCCTAACTTTTCAACCCCATACCTCTGACATGCAATGTGCTGAGGAGCAATTCCCACCGTTCCCTTCAATCTTTACCATTTTCTCCATCCCTCTGTTAAAGTACTAGAACCTTAAACATTGCAATGATGATACACTCAGCGACATACACACACTAAATATCTCTCTACACTCACTACTTTTCACAAAACGAGCAGCTCCTTTTCCAGCCACCTCCAGCCGTTGCCGCCACCTCTCTGGCGACGCCTTGGCTACCAGCAGCCCCGCTCCCTCTTCCTCCACATGGTTTCTTCATCCTGAAGCTTTTTCCAAAAATTATATCTCAACTTAGTTGGGATGGAGAGAGTAATAAATATGAAAAAAAAAATGATGACATGGGCTCCAGGTTATCAACGCTCATGAGAGACGCTGAAATATGACGCTCAACATAACAAAACTCATATATGATAATTACAAATTTTGGTTAACATGAATGATAAAGGTGAACCAAATGAGTGAAAACCCAACGAGGCTCATGATACTAAGGCTAGAAGCCCCGTTGGTCACAATAGAGAGCCAATTGCTTTGGTGTGGACAACAACTATCAAATCATCATTACTAGCAATCCCTAGAACCGGGTGGAGCTAAGATCACATGTGTATTTGTTTGTGAATTTAAAGATCGCAAGATCATACTATTTGTGGGGAAAACGGACTGATAAGCCTCAAAGGTATTTATAGAGGTGCTGATGGAATTTAGACGACACATTGTTGGAGTGATGAGATACGTAGTGCATGTGAATGATAGTTGTATCAACAAAACATATGCCCATGTATTACAGTATTAGCAATTATGTTAGCAGTGATGAGATATGTAGTGTTTGAAGACTTTTACACGGTTTTACTCAATTAAATTTTACAAAAGAGTTTAAGAAGTTTTTCAAAATATTTATCTAGCACACTTAAAATAGCTAGATGAGGAAATTCTACCCAACTCTAGTAGTAATAATTAGGAGTAATAGTAGTATGTGGACATGAGCCAAATCAAAATGCATGAATACAAAATCACGTGAATCCTTACAAAAATGGGTCAAAATCAGTAATAGATACATTATTGAGTTATTTTATAAGGTTGTACCATTCATTAGAGTATCCGCAATAGCGGACGAACGCACGCCCTAGTCACCGGCTCGCGGCTCGCGGATGTCCGCTATTGGGCTCGGCGAAAGGGACAGACGTGAAAAACATGGACAAGCGTCGGGCATGGTCAAAGGGCGTTAGCCGATCACTTGTCCACTATTGTGGACCCTCGATCGGCGAGCGGTTTTTTCAAAAAAAAAAAATCAACTCTATATATACGGTTCGTTGCATTTCATTTCATTCGCACCACTTATATTAACGAGTTTCTCCTCCTCCACTCTCATTTATAAGTTGAAGTTGGGGAAACGCCGGTGGAATGGGCAGAAACACCGGTGAAATGTTTGGACTTTCTCCGTATTCGTGTCGAATTTTGAATTACATATTTGTGAATTTATTTGCTTGGCTAGGGTGTCGGCTAGTCCTAGTGCTAGCATATTACTAGGCTGTGGGAAGTCTTGATGATGTGGCAGGCTGTGGGGAGTCCTAGAATGTGGCAGGATGTGTTTTTGGCTAGTCCTAGTGCTAGCTTATTCGCTAGGGCGTGCTATTGTGGATGCTCTTAATGTAAAGTTGTGACAGGTTTCCACAAAGTTTGTGACTTTCTAGGCAATTTTCCCTAGTACTAAATTATAGTAACTTTTGTATTAAATAAATTTTGATTACTATTTGATCGTATTAATTTATGTCCTCTCCATAGGCTTTTTGTTTGGCACTTCGGTAGATGGACTACCCACAATTTTACATTGTGATAGGTTTCAATAGTCCACAATTTTACGTTGTGATAGGTTTCAAGCATTGATTCAGAATACAACTAGGATTAAATGCGTAACGGATTCGGGGTTTTTTATACATGGGTAAAGAATATCTAATCTAATTACCTAATTATTAATATATATTTTGTTAGAGTATGAATTGTAAACTAGGCCCTTGATTAGTTTTATTTGGCTCACCAAGGAGCATTTTCTGGCCCTGATTAAAGAGAAGGAAGCTTCTTTGGTGTGGTATCAACAAATGTATGTAGTCTTCTTATTTCATTTTACTTTGTTGTATAATCTAGTAAATATTGTTAAGTTGTATATTCATATATTAATTCCTCATTTTTGCTATGTGCATGCATAGGGTTTGACAAATACGTTACCCACATCATGTACATCTAAATTTAGTCCAACTCTAGTAAAAATAGCTCCTCATTACCTTTTCAGATATTATAATTGTGTATTCCTCATGATCATTGTTTGTATTTGTAGGTGTTTTTTTTCGGAAAATTTGCTCCAAGATATCCAAACCCCAATGTTTTTGATCGAATCAGTATTTGACCAACTTCAGGTATATGGGTAATCCTATAATGTACGTAATAGTTATTATTTATTAATATCTTTGTATTTTATATATATTTTTTAATTTTCCGACCACTTGTCACATTTATCTTATAATGTGTACCCTACTAAAGTTATAACTCCGAGATGGGCCAATTGCACCCTAGATTTGCAGTTGACTTTTTACAATTGGACTGAGACAGAAATCATGAGAGATACACTAGTAATATTATCAGTAATTTTGACTCAATTTAATAAGAATTGATCTCTCGTATTAACTTTTCTTTGTTTTTGGTTAGATTTTAGGTATACATTTATAGATACACTGAAAAGGACAATCACGGATAGATCTTCAAGGAGAGGCTATTTTGTGCATAGTTGCTATCGACATGGCCACATGGAAGACACACGGGGTTTAACATGCTCTTCGTTGATTGGCAATGTACTTGCTAACAAAGTAAGTGAAACTATTTAAGTATCTAACATTTCAATCTTTTAGACACAATTTGTTTGGTCATACACTACTAATTTAATTTTACTTGTATTTTTCAGACGATAGCACGTGCAGTGGGCGATTCGTACTATGATCGGAGCGGATTTCAGGAAACGGATATACTCAACAATTTGCCCAAGAACTGCACTATCACTTGTCAATGAAGCTACTTTTGGGAAAAAAGTGTGGCACGTGAATTACACGCACGCGTATCTGACTATGCATGCAAAGTATGCAAAGGAGAGGATCACAACCAGCTGGAAGATGTGGTTTGACGGTTTAGCTGACTAACCGACTTAGAGGTTGAATTAGGAACTAGTATAAAAAATTGAGTTGAAACAGTTTCACATTTAATTATTTAATGAATTAATGCAATTTACAACTCTCTCTCTCTCTGTGTGCCTTAAATCGTTCACTGTAGGCTATTGGACTTAGTATTTTAGTTGTTGGCTATTTGGGCTTAGTCTTTTTAATTTGAGCAAATTGCCTGTAAAGTCATGAACTTTCAAGATAATTTGTTTTTCTCCGTGAGCTTTAATTGTTGCATGAAAAGTCATATAGACTGTGCAAATTTCCCATCCGACTGTGCAAATTTCCGACTGTGCAAGTTTCTGACTGTGCAAATTTCTGACCGTGCAAATTTCCCAACCGACCCAACCCGATAGTTTGGGAAATTTGCACAGTCCGGTAAAGTTACTATTATCTAATGTCTTGTTAAATTTCTGACTGTGCAAATTATCTAATGTCCGGTAAATTTCCCATACTATTACAACCGTCGTCTTCTTCGAAGTGCGAGTTGTGACATCCATTTTTTTCCTACAACTCTCCAATTTCCAGATTTTTCAGCTCATAACACTCGACAATATACTCTGCTACGGTGAAATTTTAGGAAGGAACATTGATATATTTTGAAAATTATAAAAAATTGAAGAAGAAAAACATAAAGAAAAAACTTTTTGGAACCCTCACTTCCGCCTATTTATACAACATCGCCAGCTGTGAACTCGTCTCCGTCTCCTTAAGTATAATTCTACTTCCCCTTTGTATCTAAATACACATTGAACCCACTACACACGCTTATGATACACTCATCCTTCATGTCCGATATTGAGGACATGGACCCAGTAAGTTTTTAAATTTCTTCCGTATGTCCAATAAGAACAATTAGTTAACTAATTTAACTTGCACTCTATTAAAAACCGGATTGGACAATTTGACGTCTTTAGTCACGAACAAGTAGGGTTTAGCCCTAAAATTGTACCATACCGATAGCTACATCACTTCACTAATTTTGTCGATTTCTAAAACATTTCGCAGAAGGACAACCTGACTTATAGAGGTCTACGAATTTACGATGCGATGATGGATGAATTGCTGCGAATCGGAATGGGAAATGCTAAAAATGTACGTATTATTAAATTATAGTAACTTTTGGATTAAATAAATTCTAATTTCTATTTGATCGTATTAATTTATATTTTCTCTATAGGCATTATTGTCTGGCACTTCGGCAGGTGGACTAGCCACAATTTTACATTGTGATAGGTTTCAAGCCTTGTTTTAGAATACAACTAGGGTGAAATGCGTATCGGATTCGGGGTTTTTTATACACGGGTAAAGACTATCTAAACTAATTACCCAATTATCAATATTAATTTTATTAGAGTATAAAATTGTAAACTATGTCGTTGATTAATTTTATTTGGCTCACCAGAGAGCATTTTCTGAGCGCTGGTGTCAGAGAAAGCCTCTTCTTTGGTGTGGTATCATATCATTTTTGTAGTCTTCTTATTTCATTTTACTTTGTTATATAATCCAGTACATATTGTTAAGACGTATATTCATATATTAATTCATCATTTTTGCTATGTGTATGTATAGGGTTTGGCAAATACGTTACCCACATCATGCACATCTAAATTTAGTCCAACTCTGGTAAAAATAGCTCCTCATTACTTTTTCAGATATTATAATTATGTATTCCTCATACTCATTATTTGTATTTGTAGTGTTTTTTTCCTGAAAATTTGCTCCATGATATCCAAACCCCAATGTTTTTTATCGAATCAGCATTTGACCAATATCAGGTATATGGGTAATCTTATAGTGTACGTAATAGTTATTATTTATTAATATATTTGTTGTTTATATATATAATTTTTAATTTTTCAACCACTTGTCACAATTATCTAACAATGTGTACCCTAAAGACGCTATAACTCCGAGATGGGCCAATTGCACCCGGGACTTGACTTCTTGCAATTGGACTGAGATAGAAATCATGAGAGGTATACAAGTAATATTATCAGTAATTTTGACTCAATTTAATAAGAATTGATCTCTCATATTAACTTTTCTTTGTTTTTGGTTAGATTTTAGGTATACATTTATAGATACACTGAAAAGAACAATCACGGATAGCTCTTCAAGGAGAGGCTATTTTGTGCATAGTTGCTATCGACATGGCCACATGGAAGACACACGGGGTTTAACATGCTCTTCGTTGATTGGCAATGTACTTGCTAACAAAGTAAGTGAAACTATTTAAGTATCTAACATTTTAATCTCTTAGACACAATTTGTTTGGTCACACACTACTAATTTAATTTTACTTGTATTTTTCAGACGATAGCACGTGCAGTGGGCGATTCGTACTATGATCAGAGCGGATTTCAGGAAACGGATATGCTCAACAATTTGCCCAAGAACTGCACTATCACTGTCAACGAAGCTACTTTCGGGAAAAAAGTGTGGCACGTGAATTACACGTACGCCGTATCTGACTATGCATGCAAAGGAGAGGATCACAACCAACTGGAAGATCTGGTTTGACGGTTTAGCTGACTAACCAACTTAGAGGTTGAATTAGGAACTAGTATAAAAAAATTGAGTTGAAACAGTTTTACATTTAATTATTTAATGAATTAATGCGATTTACAACTCTCTCTCTCTTTGCCTTAAATCGTTCATTGTAGGCTATTGGGATTAGTATTTTAGTTGTTGGCTATTTGGACTTAGTCTTTTTAATTTGAGCAAATTGCATGTAAAGTCATGAACTTTCAAGATAGTTTGTTTTTCTCCGTGAACTTTAATTGTTGCATGAAAAGTCATATAAACTGTGCAAATTTCCGACTGTGCAAATTTCTCATCCGACCCAACCCGATAGTTTGGGAAATTTGCAACTCTCTCTCTCTTTGCCTTAAATTGTTCACTGTAGGCTATTGGGATTAGTATTTTAGTTGTTGGCTATTTGGGCTTAGTCTTTTTAATTTGAGCAAATTGCATGTAAAGTCATGAACTTTCAAGATAGTTTGTTTTTCTCCGTGAACTTTAATTGTTGCATGAAAAGTCATATAGAATGTGCAAATTTCCGACTGTGCAAATTTCTCATTCGACCCAACCCGATAGTTTGGGAAATTTGCACAATCCGGTAAAGTTACTATTATCTAATGTCTTGTTAAATTTCTGACTGTGCAAATAATCTAATGTTCGGTAAATTTCTCATACTATTACAACTGTCGTCTTCTTCGAAGTGCGAGTTGTGACATCCATTTTTTTCCTACAACTCTCCAATTTCCAGATTTTTCAGCCCCTTCAGCTCATAACACTCGACAATATACTCTGCTACGGTGAAATTTTAGGAAGGGATATTGATATATTTTGAAAATTATAAAAAAATTGAAGAAGAAAAACATAAAGAAAATTTTTTTTGGAACCCTCACTGTGTCTGCCACTGCTTCCGCCTACTTACACAGCATCGCCAACTCTGAACTCGTCTCCGTCTCCTTAAGTATAATTCTACTTCCCCTTTGTATCTAAATACACATAGAACCCACTACACACGCTTATGATACACTCTAGCACCGACATACACACACACCTAAATATCTCTCTACTTTTCACAAACCCACACGTGCAGCTCCTTTTCCAGCCACCTTCGGCCGTTGCCCGCCCCCTCTCTGGCGACGCCTTGGCTGCCAGCAGCCCCACTTCCTCTCCTCCACATGGTTTTTTCATCCTCATCTTTTCTTACCTCCATTAAAGTATGATTCAAGGTTGAAGCTTTTTCCCAACTCAAGTTTCTTTCAATTTAAGGTTGGAATTGATTTACTTCTTGATTATATCATCTTCTAAGTTAGTAATTGTGGGTTTGTTTTGAATAAATGTGTTTTTATTGTGAGAATGTGAGAAAGTAAAGATTCTTTTGCTATTATTCTAAAATTGGGAGTTCTTGCTATTTTGTATGATATGCATTATTATTAGATGATTTGATTACATGACTATGAGTAGAGGTGTTCCAAACATGTTCACCTTTGTTTTGTGAAGTTTTAGAGTAAAATAGTAATCTGCTGTGAATAGTAACCGAGCGCAGAATTCTATTATCTATAAAAAGAACATCACAAACACACTTCAAATATTTTAATCATTGTGCAGAAGTCATGGCTAGCTTACTACTGGCGATTACATTATTTTTGGATGCAGTCAGAATCGAAGGAGCCCACAACGTCACCATATCTGTTCTAGAGACGGCTATTTCCAGATGAGCGGGTAACATACGTACATATATATGTACTATAATTCATTATTTGATTAGCTAACTATTCAATTTCTTTTTGAATAGTCTGTTTAGACGGCACACCTCCGGCCTATGCCTACAGCCTCGGGTTTGGGGACGACATCGACAACTGACACGTATTTCTAGAGGTATATAACTTTAAACAACTTCCTCGAATTTTTTGTGAAATGCCATGGGTAGGTTCAATTAAATGAAACTTTTATCACTTTGAATTTGAATGTACACATATTCACTTAGTAATAAGTAAATTAAATCAATCATTTGATCTTCACGGAATTAAAAATAGTTCACAATTAATATTTTGAGCTCGTATATAATTGGATTTTTATCTGTACTTTAACATTACATTGGTTATCTCCGTATGCTCAGGCTTTATCATTAATTTTTAATACTGTTGAGTTCATAAGTGCTAGTGTATAATTTATCTATGGCTTTATGATAATAAGACTAACTATTTGAAATTGCAAAGGGTGGCGCGTGGTGTGGGAGCAAGGGTGGTTGCCTCAATAGATCCAAAAGTTATCTTGGAAGTAGTGCTAAGCTGATATCGGTGAATAATGGTATACAATCCTTCAGTGGGATGCTAGATGATAACTCGACATTGAATCCATGTATATATATATACATAGGGATGTATTCATATTAATGTGTAAAAAACTGTTAAAAAGGAAAACTAATTTCATCCATTGATTAGGTGTGATCTGATGGTTGATATGGAAGCCACTTGGAATTTAAAAATTAATAAAATAATCGAAAAGGGTAAAAATGGTGAAGCACACAATTGTACATGATTTCACTACATGATGGAGTTATATTTGTACATCATGTTCTATTAGTACATGATGTTAATGTATGAAAATGGTATTTTAATGTACGAGTCCCACGCATTAATGTACGTATGTGACTGAATAATATATACATTATCATAGGTATAATATCAAACATTACTTTCCGTCTCATGAATTTGTGAATTTGTGGATGCTATATAGTAGAGCTTCCATCCACAAATTCATGAGTCGGAAATTAATGTATGATATACTTATGATAATGTACATTATCATGGGTACATCGTACATTATAACGAGTATATCGCATATTACTTTCTGTCTAATGAATTTGTGAATTTGTGGATGTAGATTCACAGATTCACGAGACGGAAAGTAATGTACGATATACCCATGATAATGTTAGTGTAAGAGAGAAGTTTTAATTCTAATGACATAAGTGGTAAATAAAATGATGTGTAGGGTTATTATTTTGTTGAAAACATTCTATAAGTGAATGTGCATTTTTAGTGGACGTCCAAAAATGGTAAATGTGTCATATTTTTTATGGACGGAGGGTGTATATGTATATCTAAATCTGTCTCAAATCGCAGTTTGGCTTCCATTGTTTCAAGTCTATAGTAACTTTAATGTTGTATGTATGTATTCAGATTTCTACAATTGGCACGTATTCAAGATCTTCTACAGTGACGGCTCATTCTTCATGTCCGATATTTAGGACGTGGACCCAGTAAGTTTTTAAATTTCTTTCATATAACCAATAAGCACAATTAGTTAACTAATTTAACTTGCCCTCTTTTAAAAATCGGATTGGACAATTCAACGTCTTCAGCCACAAACTAGTAGGCTGACCAATCCAGTTTAGCCCTAAAATTGTACCATACTGATAGCTACATCACTTCACTAATTTTGTCGATTTCTAAAACATTTCGCAGAAGGATAACCTGACTTATAGAGGTCTACGAATTTACGAAGCGATGATGGATGAGTTGCTGCGAATCGGAATGGGAAATGCTAAAAATGCACATATTATTAAATTATAGTAACTTTTGGATTAAATAAATTCTAATTTCTATTTGATCGTATTAATTTATATTTTCTATATAGGCTTTATCGCCTGGCACTTCGGCAGGTGCACTAGCCGCAATTTTACATTATGATAGGTTTCAAGCCTTGTTTCAAATGACAACTAGAGTGAAATGCGTATCGGATTCGGGGTTTTATACACGGATAAAGACTATCTAAACTAATTACCTAATTATCAATATAAATTTTATTAGAGTATAAAATTGTAAACTATGTCGTTGATTGATTTTATTTGGCTCACTAGAGAGCAATTTCTGGGCGCTGATTTCAGAGAAAGCCGCTTCTTTAGTGTGGTATCAAACCAAGTATGTAGTCTTCTTATTTCATTTTACTTTGCTATGTAATCTAGTACATATTATTAAGACGTATATTCATATATTAATTCATCATTTTTGCTATGTGCATGTATAGGGTTTGGCAAATACGTTACCCACGTCATGTACATCTACATTTAGTCCAACTCTGGTAAGAATAGCTCCTCATTACTTTTTCAGATATTATAATTATGTATTCCTCATAATCATTATTTGTATTTGTAGTGTTTTTTTCCTGAAAATTTGTATCAAGATATCCAAACTCCAATGTTTTTGATCGAATAAGCATTTGACCAATTTCAGGTATATGGGTAATCTTATAGTGTACGTAATAGTTATTATTTATTAATATCTTTGTTGTTATCCAAACCCCAATGTTTTTAATTTTCCAACAACTTGTCACAGTTATCTTCTAATGTGTACCCTACTAACGCTATAACTCTGAGATGGGCCAATTGCACCCGAGACTTGCAGACTTTTTGCAATTGGACTGAGATAGAAATCATGAAAGGTATACAAATAATATTATCACTAATTTTGACTCGATTTAATAAGAATCGATCCCTCGTATTAACTTATTTTTTCTTTGTTTAGATTTTAGGTATACATTTATAGATATATTGAAGAGGACAATCACGGATAGCTCTTCAAGGAGATGTTATTTTGTGCTTAGTTGCTATCGACATGGCTACATGGAAGACACAAAGGGTTCAACATGCTCTTCGTTGTTTGGCAACGTACTTGCTAACAAAGTAAGTGAAACTATTTAAGTATTTAACATTTCAATCTCTTAGACACAATTTGTTTGGTCACACACTACTAATTTAGTTTTACGCGTATTTGTTTGACGATAGCACAGGCAATTGGCGATTGGTACTATGATCGGAGCGGATTTTAGGAAATGGAAATGCTCAACAATTTGCCTAGGAACTTCACTACCAATGTCGACGAAGCTACTTTCGGGAAAAAAATGTGGTATGTGAATTACACGTATATGCATGCAAAGGATGCGAAGGAGAGGATCACAATCAGCTGGAAGATGTGGTTTGACGGTTTAGCTGACTAACAGACTTAGAGGTTGAATTAGGAACTAGTATTAAACATTGTGTTGAAGCAGCTTTCCATTTTGTTAACAGCTTTCCATTTTATTATTTAATAAATTAATGCAATTTACAGCTCTATCTTTCTATGCCCTAAATCGTTCACGATAGGCTATTGGGCTTAGTATTTTAGTTGGTGGCTATTTGGGATTAGTCTTTTTAATTTTATAGCCAATATTTGTTCCAATCCCTACTCATACAACTAATATTTTTCACTGTGTAAAATTAAAACCACTTTAAAGTTCAATTTCCTTTATAACTATTTATTTATTTTGGACTATTGATAATAATAATAATAATATATTTATTTTTTACTTGTAGTTATGTATCGGATCATTTTTCAAAAGTTCAAGAATAATCCAATTTCAAGTGCTTGATGCTTCAAATAATAGTAATTCCTCTGTTTCTTATTAACAGAGGCAATTTTTTTCGACTCAGAAATTAAAAAAAATATATTTAGCATGTTAAATGGAAAGAAAAAATTATGAGATATAAAATGTTTATTACTATTTTTTGCCAAATTAGAAATTACAGTATTATGTTGAAACTGTATAAAAAAGCACTACAACTATATAAAGCAAAACGGAAGAAGTAGTATTTCAGTTGTGAGTGATTAGAATTAAGAAGGAATAAACGTTATAAGTGTTGACAATAAAACTATTCTTTGAGGGTTCCAAGGCATGGAGACTCGCCAATAAACTGTTACTATTATCTCACGTCTTCTTAACGTTATATATAAGGATATTAAATTGTGTATAAAATTGAATATTTTAACATTATTATTGTTATTATCGTGTTTTTAAATTTCCACATTGGCTAATTCAGATTTTTGGTTCCGTCCATAACGGTAGGTGCTCTCTCTGTTGCCTTTCCAAAATGTAGTCATAATGTGCAACATAAGTTGTCAAAAATTGATAGATTTTAATTGAATTTATATTTTCAGTTATGAATGAAGGGTTAAAGTTTTCGGTTATATTTGGTTTCTTAATTACAAGTAAGTTACTTAAGATGGAGGGATGAAATGAATCAATTGAGTGATATGACACCTATGAAAGCAAGATGTAACTCGGGTTATATAATATCTTAGAATCATGAGTCCTCAAAAATCAAACATGGTGAGGGTGATAGTGAGGTGAGGGTGATAGTGATTATGGTAAGTAGTTTGGTTTTAATTTTAATGAGTGAATCGGCAGTGATTAATGATGTCAGTAATCAGCCAATTAAATTGTCGAATATAATAGTGGATTTGAAGGAGTGCTACAAGGTTTGGGGAGATGATTGCAAATCTAAGCTGTATGATGCGATATGCAATGGCAGAGAATTCCACCGAGATATTTGTTGTTATCCCATTGCTACTGAGAAGATTAAAGAGGATTGCTACTTTTCAATTGCTGATGACTTAAGAACGAATTACCCTTGCAAAACTCCAGAGCTGGCTCTCCCTTTTGCTTTTGATAATTGGAGATCTTGTAATTTTGACTGATTCTCATATCATTCATTTCAAACTTCATTGAATAATTGTATTGGTTATCATATTGGTAATCAAATTATATTGAGCATGAGATTAATATAATTAGTGAAAGTCTTTTAATCTTATGTTTTATTCATAACAAACATTTTAGACAGTAAAGAATATGCAGATTAATTAAGGAGTAATTACATAATGTGCACTTCAAGTTTACCAATTCAACAAAAATAATGTTATAGTAGTAGTAATCAGTTTTATAAAATAATGGTATCACAAGTATGCAATTAAAAGGTTCACATGAATACAAAAGAAAAATTGGTGGACTCAATTGAATGTGGATAACGTGGCTCACTGCATCAATGGCATGCAAGGCAACACACACAAACAAAACACTCTTCTTTGTTTCTTCATATATACATCAAAATCTCACCTCCATTGCAGAAACTAGGCTGTTACAATGGCAGTCACTGCCGACGGCTGCGTATCCCTGTCCGCCACAGGGCAGCTGCACCGCCCCGCCACCTCTTATCCTCGAAACAGGAGGCTAGTGAAGTCCGGCAATGGAGAATTCATGGGGCAGAAGCTCAAGTTTGCACCAATTAAGCAGAGGAGGAATGGCAATGCTATTAGGAGCCATGTCTGCAGCTCACTCACAGCTGACTTGGCAGGTGAGGCCAAGGTGAGACTCTTGGTTTTAATCGATGAAACTGTTGGTTAATGGGGACTGATTATGAGAGGCTTTGACAGTTGAGGGACATGGAGGTGGAGAAGAGGGATGCGAGGACTGTTGTCGCTATCATACTCGGAGGAGGAGCAGGCACGCGTTTGTTCCCACTCACCAAGCGCCGTGCCAAGCCAGCTGTGAGTAGTACACTATCTTGCACATCAACAATGCATTTATCAGTGGTTATGGATTGTGATAATGCGTGATTTAGGTTCCAATGGGAGGAGCGTATAGGCTAATCGACGTGCCAATGAGTAACTGCATCAACAGTGGGATCAACAAAGTGTACATTCTCACTCAGTTCAACTCAGCATCACTCAACAGGCATCTTGCAAGAGCTTACAATTTCGGAAGTGGTGTCTCATTTGGAGATGGCTATGTTGAGGTAAATGTGAGAATTAATGCAGATGAATGTAGTCAAGTATGATTATTGATGAGTGACTTACTATGCCAGGTTTTAGCTGCCACTCAAACTCCAGGACAGGCAGGTAAAAGTTGGTTTCAAGGCACTGCAGATGCTGTGAGGCAATTCCACTGGCTTTTTGAGGTACGAGAATTCTGCTTCTTGACGATTATGTATCTAGCGTTTGTTTGGATGGAAAGATGACCAGCTCCATGTCAACATACCTGCAAAATGTACAAATGTTCTGCAGGATCCAAGAAGTAAAGATATCGAAGATGTTCTCATTCTATCCGGTGATCACTTGTACAGGATGGACTACATGGACTTTGTTCAGGTAAACTAAAGTAAAAACATGTAGCGCAACGTCAATATTTTTTCAAGCATTAACATGACATAAGATGGTGTTTTTCTCAGTCTCACCGCCAAAGTGGGGCAGATATTACTTTATCGTGTTTACCTATCGATGAAAGGTATAACATTTTTTCCGCAACGTTACACTTACTAACAGTTTTCAAGCAAACCTTATGTTCCTGTTAGCAAGTTTCAGTTTCAGTAGAAATCGATTTCCATGGCCAAGCATCCTTGCATTTTGCATTTGTTTATACAGAAATAAGTCCACATCAGTAACTGTATTTCATGAAATTCATCTTGTTTCATGATAGGCGTGCCTCAGATTTTGGTTTGATGAAGATTGACAATAAAGGGAGGGTCCTTTCGTTCAGTGAAAAACCGAGGGGAAATGAGTTGAAAGGAATGGTAATTTTGGTTACATATACTTATCCTTTCCTAAATTATGGATAGAAGCAATTACAGTGGTAAATTTCAGGCAGTAGACACAACAGTTCTTGGACTCTCGCAAGAAGAGGCGGAGAAGAAGCCTTATATAGCTTCAATGGGAGTTTATGTCTTTAAGAAGGACATACTTCTCAATCTTTTAAGGTAAGTATAAAACTAACTTGAATACAAATATCTGTGTTATCAAATATGTCAAGGCTTACTTAGTGCTGTCTGCTGTTCCGTTTCTTAAGATGGCGTTTCCCAACTGCGAATGACTTTGGTTCAGAAATAATCCCTGCATCAGCTAAAGAGTTCCATATTCAGGTCCTCTAAAGATTCCTTCACTAACACACAATTAGTACTTCAAGAATACAATTTCACCATTACATGTGTCTGCAGGCTTATCTATTTAACGACTACTGGGAAGATATCGGGACAATACGTTCCTTTTTTGAAGCAAACCTAGCCCTTACAGAACATGTAAGTTTCCTGAAGTGCAAAGTTTTTCTCTATAAAGATGTCATCATCACTTAAGCTCTCGTAGATGATCGACATGGATGAACGATGTATAACTTAATATTGATGTTTTTCTCTTGCAATGTTTTGTCAATTCAGCCACCAAGATTCAGCTTCTATGATGCTACAAAGCCAATCTACACATCTAGAAGAAACTTGCCACCATCAAAGATAGATGACAGCAAGGTTTCACACTTTTTGCATGACCGGGAGTCTTAAAATTGCACACCACACCACTTTCAAAAGCCACTCCAAGGAGATTCTACTCTGTATCAACATCTATTTTTGTTTTGCAGATTGTTGATTCTATAGTTTCACATGGTAGTTTCTTGACAAGTTGCTTAGTCGAGCACAGTGTTGTTGGTATCCGTTCACGCATAAACTCCAATGCCCATCTAAAGGTTAGATTTTACCTGTTTCAGAGTTCGGTAATTTTGTCCACATTAAGTGTTTGCTAAGCTTGGTGGTTACTGCAGGATACAGTGATGCTCGGGGCTGACTTCTACGAAACTGATTCAGAAATTGCTTCTTCTTTATCAAAGGGGAAAGTACCTGTAGGAATTGGAGAGAATACAAGAATCAAGTACAGACAGTTTGATTTATGATTAAATCCTCGAAAATTCTCACACATTATTTTCATTCTCACATTTCTCCATTTGCAGAGAATGCATCATTGACAAGAATGCTCGAATTGGTAAGAACGTCGTCATTGAAAATTCAGAGGTAAGTTTCTCTCAGAATGCTTACCAGCAGCTATTGCCTTTCTTGATCAAGCACTCACCATGTCTTCATTATTTGCAGGGTGTTCAAGAGGCTGACAGAACTTCAGACGGATTTTACATCCGATCGGGCGTTACAATTATACTGAAAAACGCTATAATCAAAGATGGCACAGTGATATAACAATTTTGTCTCTTTTCTGTTACATAAGAAGAGTGTCAAAGCAAGTATTCAGCAACAAAATTCAGATTTCAACAGAGCTACATTTCCATTTTGTGTATTTGTTCATATAATAAAAATGTGCAACTTATGTCTGTTTCAACGTCACAATCATCCCTAATTATTACGTAAATGTTATCCAATCAAGATTAGGAACATAGATCACTGTTTAACAGAATGCATACTGTTTTTTCTTGAATAACTGCAGGAACTTGACCCTTGTTATCCTTGTTGTAATCTGTTCTATAAAGAAATCGAGATATAAATTTGAGAGAAAGAGACTGAATGTAATCAGACTTTGGCAAGATCCTGAATTCTGGGATATTAAAAGCTACTATGAAGCACAACCATTAGACAGAAATCCAGAAAAATAACAGAAAATATCATGGTCAATTTTGGCCAATACAATCATTTCATCCTACCATAACAAGTTAGAAAGATTTTTAAGTGATACAAACACCGGGAGCATGCAGTTGTTCGAGTTTTAGCTTCTTCTCCGGATGATGAACGGAGGTGCAGTGAGACGACTGCAGCAAGCGAAAACACTCAAACAAGACGCATGACTATCAAGAATTCAAAAGTTGAGTCTTTCGCTGCCAAGGTACCCCTTCGTGGGCACGGTGTGTAAAACTCAGAGATCCATGAAACCAACTACTTCTTTGCATGCCATTTTGCGATGCTGCTGAACCAATTCCACTGAAAAACTAAGCCGGCCAAACGCATAATACCAGCGGTCATTACCTCCACAAATGCATCCACATATGATCTCTGAGGGGATAAACCAGCCGTGGCAACAGTAAGTAATTTGCCTTCCAAGTTGCAGGGGACCATAAACGAGCCTGACTGGATTCCTTTCAGAGATTTTAGAGCAACTTCCTCAGCTTTCATTGCGCCAGAGGAAGCTGCTATTATACTAGTCAGCTGTGGGCGTCTCTTGTTCTCTGTCATCGGGAGAAAATGTCAATGAGGGTTGAGATACACTATGTCCAAATAATGAAAAAGGTAAATTTACAAAAATACTAAGAACTTAGTGTTGCAATAGTGTGATGCAACTATAAGAAGTTTTGCTCAAGAACCTCTACCACAAGATGATAATAGCTCTTCAGTATTTAAATTTACACACCCTCTGATACATTCATTCATTAATTGAATTTACACATTGTGCTGGAGGAAGCAAACTTCTTGTTTTGCTCTTTACTTTTTGTCAAACAACATTACAATCCCAGCATAAAACAAGTAAGGCTTTTCGCCAAGCAATAAAATTGTTCCAGAGGAAGTGAACTTGGAGAGCTAGGGGACTAATCCAAAGAAATTTCTCCATATACAGCCATTTTTAACCAAGCGAAACAAATACTGTTCCTAAAATCATAACTAAACCTTCTTGTATAACCATATCAAATTTCATCTATGGTATAGAATCTGCAAGTAATAACGCATACGAAATATAAATCCGAGATGCATGTTGTGCAAGCAAGAAATAACAAGTAGTAGATTATTCACGCTGAGCAATTCCAAGTGGAATATAAGGACAAATTCTACACCTTCTGCAAAACCAGGAGTTTCAGTGTCCGGGGGGAAAATGAGGCTGAGATGAATGTCGTCTGCTATAACCTCGTGTTGCAGCGCTTCAGCCAAACCCTTGAGGCCAAACTTACTCGCCGAATAAGCCGTGTAGCCATAAATTCCAACCTGAAATAATGAGCTATGCCAAGGTGAGAATAAACATACTACAAATATCAGTCACCAATTACAATATATGGACTGCAAACAACGACATATCAGCTCGCTCGTTTAGCTTCATATCAAACCTCAAAGTATCAAACAGTTTATAAATAGCCCAACTTCCCCAAATCAGCTCATCACTTGAACTACATACATTACAGTAATTCTTAGTTTCACACAAACACACACACACATCAGCTCTTTTAACTTCATATCAAAGTATCAAACAGTTCATATCAGTTCATCACTTAAACTACATACATTACACAGAATAGAGCAACAGTAAATCATAGTTCCACACACACACATCTGAAACATGAGATCCATTCAATCAAAGATCGCATTTTTATTAAAAAGGAAGCCTTTTCGACAACTAAATTAGGGAAATTCACCTGGCCCGCCTGCGACGACATAATGGCAATGGAAGCGGGCCCTTTCTCGGCCCGATTGGTCTTCATCCCGGGCAAAGCGGCCTTGATCAAATTAAAAGTCCCCGTGAGATTCACATCGATCATGAACCTGATCTCCTCCACATCCTGCTCCTCCAGCTCCTGCGGCACGTACACCCCGTGATTGCACACGAGGACGTCGATCGGGCCGGCCTCCTCCACGGCGCGCTTGACGGCGCCGTAGTCCCTGACGTCGGCGCTGAGGGCCCTGACATCGCGGCCGGTGGCGAGCCTGATGGAGCGCCGCGCCTCCTCGAGGCGGGCGGCGTTGCGCGCGAGGATGGTGACGTGGGCGCCGCGGTGGGCGCAGAGGCGCGCGAGGGCGAGGCCGATGCCGCTGGAGCCGCCGGTGATGAAGACGTGGCGGTTCTTGATTGGGACGCGGACGGGCTTGGGGCGGACGATGAGGAAGAGGATGAGGAGGATGAGGAGTGGAATGGAGAGGAGGAGTGAGAACAAGGAGAAGTACACTTCCGCCATTGGGAGAGTTTGGATGAAAATGGTTAAAAATCAAAACTTTAACAGTGAAATCCAATTGAGATTTATGTTAGGAGAAGGGTTTAGGTGAAGTGCTTGAGAGAAATTATAATGGAAACTTTTAATTTTTTTTAATGAAATGGATTAAAATGGAAAGAATTTTTATTTTTTTTAGAAATTGGAGGGAAATATAATGGCTTAGTTGTTGTATTTCTTTATTTGTACTCCATTTTATATTTGTTTTGGACAGTTATTTGTGAGATTGTCGAATTCATATGGTTATGGGCGGAAAAGTTTCGGTTATATAATAAATCTGCGGATATGATCTTTACATACACAATGGTGGATCCGGGAGTCTAAAAACTCCATTAAATTTGACTTTTGGAGCTATTGTAGATTCTACGATGTGGCAATTCCATTAACCCTTCAAAATTGAGGTTGACTTTCATTATCCATTGTTTTTGCACCGTCTTTCCTTCTAGCAACGGTCTATTTCACTATATCTGATTTCACGAATTCCGTAGTTCGCGTTATTGACATAGTGCGCCACAAAATTGACATTACTTTCAACATGTTTAATCTTAATAGTGGGGTTGGAGTTCAACTCACGTCTAAAAATTCAAATTGTGGAACCCATCTCGACATTATGTATATTGTACTAGCATCTTTATGGCACTAAAACTATTTGCGACCTTTTAATCAATCAGCCAAATATGAAATGTAAAAGAGGTTGTCATGTTATGGGGATGAATTATTTTATTCGAATTGCATTTTTTATAGTATGCTTTATTGTCCAATTTTCAAATCTTGGATCTAAGTTTAAGTTAGTGGCCCTCACTTACATCAACATCATATTTCTTTGGATTAGATCAAGATGTCATTCAAGTGGCGTTCTTTTTCTTTAACCAAAATTATTCCCGGCTTTGAATTTAAATAATTTCACATATATAAAATGAGGTAGATTTGGTCATCGCCATAGATCCTATATGATTTAAGAAATTGACTAGAATAAATTACAACAAAAACACTCATTATCTATTCTTGTTCGGTGAAATTTGTGTAAAATAAACCGAAAAGCATTTCGAATAAATTGATTAATAACATGATTTCTAATTTTTATGTAAGGAATGAATCATTGAGTATATGCCACGAAGTGAGCCCAATGCTGGCTGGAAATTCTCAATTAACTTTTTCACTAAATTTAGATTCCTGCCACAATACAAAAATATCCCAAAATAAATTCATGGGCTCAATCATATCCATCTTCATATTTTTCTTTGTACCTCCACCAAAAAACAGTACACAAAAGTTGGTTTACAATGCTAGTACTATAATGCATAGTATTATTGAATTATTATTGTAGTTTGTAGGTCAGTTTCATTAATTATTACATATATAAGCTAATGTAGAATACAGTTCATAGGCTACTAGACAAAGTTGTCTAGCCAGTTGGTACCTTCATAAAATGCTAGTATTACTAATTTCATAATCCGAGTCATTTTTATTAATTCCAGAATTTGTAAGTTTTATTTCAAAGAATAAAAATATCCCCAAAAGATATTAACAAAAGTATTTCATTGGTCATTTGCCACGACATCTTATTCCAAATATTCATATCAATCACAAAAAAAAAAATTACAGTAGTACAAAATTAGGGACTACATATACAATTCGAAAATACTAAAAAAGACAATGAAAATAAAAAAATTACTTTTCCTCTAGACTTACTGAAATAGTAGCCAAACAATACTATGCATCTTTCATCTATGAACAAATTCCACAACCTCTTATTTATTTGAATTATGCATCACATTTCTTGAAACATCACCACAACAATCAAGATCAAAATCTTGTACAATTGAATGAATGATCATAAGAAGGATTAATGATGATGGTGTCATGAGGCTGCAGCCCTCTTGAGCCATGATCATTAGAAGGGTGGTTCTGAAATTTGTTCCCCATGAATCTTGCTTGTCTCGCACTCTTTCGTCTCGAATTCGACGTCGAACGAGGGATGAAAACCCCGGTGCCTTTGCTCTCCCTCTTGCTACTTTGGTGTTGATGATCATAGCTAAAAAATGATGCACCTTGTGTTGCTGGATTTTTTGCTTGAGTACTCAAAGCCTTAAAAAAAATCAAGAATTTGAATTTAGTAATTTTCAAGTTTGAACTTGATTTTGTTAGTTAGTTAATTTCAGATTGAATACCTGAAGATTTAGGGGTGGAGAGTGTGAGAGGGAGAGAAGATCATCATCATCATCCATGATGAGGAGAGAGATTTGCTTGCTCAAGTCTTTGAAGAAGACATCATCCTCCAACTCAAGAGTTGCTTCCATGTCTGAGTTAGTATGTGTTGTGTGTGTTTTTTTTTTCACTTTATTTTCTTGAAATCTGAGAAATTTTTTTCTTTCCTTTTCTCCAGTTGAATCAGATGCTGAATTGATTTAAATAGGGAGAGAAATTGGAAAAAGGCAAATGGATGATGGGATCCTAGTAGAGGGTTTATGAGATGGGGCATGTGAATTGGTGGGGTCTCACAACACTATATCTATATTTATATCTCTATAGGTAGGCAAATTAACAATTTTACCCTACCAGTATAAAAATACTCCATCAATTATTTTCTTAGACGTTAATTTCGACCATCAGATCACCGATGGGCTCGACCCCGACTTCCGAGACCTTTGACTTCAGACATTAACCATTTTACCAATAGGCCAACGATATAAGTATATCGTATACTATTAGTACTGTATGTGTGATGTGATATTATCCAGTTGTGGGATAGATAAAGCCCCACAAACCAGATTATCTGATCCAGATATAGACTTGAATGTGATGAGGGCCATATATACTTGGTTATGATTGTACAAGCACTTTTTCCTCTCATCCACTTCTTACATTTCACATGTTATTCTTTGGGAACAATTTAAATATTTTAAGTTGCATCACACTAGTAAGTCATAAACAATTGTTTTATACTTCATTTCCTTATCTGACTTCAAAGCAAATCTAGATATGCATTGATTCAAAATGGACACTAGAAAAATCAATCGCAACCCCACACTTCAAAAGAAAAGAAATGGAATCATCTCTTTTGACAACTGAGATGATGATTGTATATATGTATCTAACTTTTTGCTAGAATTAGTCCACATTCTTGATTTCTGATGATTGTAATTCCATCATACTCACCAAACCAAAGATTAGGAAATGAGCAATTAACATCTACCCACTTAGATCTTCATAATTGACTAATGATGCATCTTAGGCCATATGCTAATTTATGACCCCCCTTGTCCAGCTAAGATTGCGTACAAACGAAGTACGAGTATCAATCCAGATCAAAATCGACGGATTTGATTCCGATAGATGGAAAAGGAGGGCTAGGGGCGAAAGTTTCTAGTCCGAAAAATAGCCAAATAAAACTCCTCTATTTACAAATAGTGTGTAGCATGTCATTCCTCTATATAAAAATAAAACTAACTCATCATTTCCATATATAATACTATGAAGATAACCCAGTGGTCCAGTGCCACACTGGTTCGGTCCAAAATATATATAAAGACAATTCTTTTATACAGAAGAACTGTGTATATCAGATATAACAACAAAATTCCAGTTGCAATAAATTCTAGCCACAAAGACCACAGCTAATTACCAGACCAACTTAGTGACTTTCATCTCCAGAGTTGGTATGATGTGTGGAAATTGTGGCCATAACTTATGTTGGTCACAAACTTACACAAAAGGACCATCACAGGCTCACAGCACAGCTAGGTACTACAAGATCAAAAGAAGGGAGCCAGAATACGTGCTCGTATAAGAAATCGAAGCAAAATCTCAATTTTCATTGATGTATCAGTTGATGAAGTAAGTTCACGGTATAAGAAAAATGAGAGGATGCTAAGCAATCAGCATCCTGCTTTTCATGAATTCTTCATATATTGACTACAAATTATGAGATCGAAAAGGGGCATCTATGCTACTACTATGCAACTGGATGAACAATTTCGATACCTCTTGAGATGGAATGCCTGAAAGTGGAATGTGAGGTTATGCCCCACCGGCCATATCAATATCTGCAACCCCGTCAACCCCCTTGAATGCAATGCGTAACTTCCTCATACAAGACTGCTTCTTGTCACCCTTGCCTGCCATGCCATTAACATTAACAATATCCCTCGATACTCCATTCATTAGATCAAATAAAGGAATATCCAGGTTAGGTCGAGTCTCCTTTTCTAATTCAGGAGGTGCCTGCATGTATAACTTTTCCCCCCTGTATGAGACGCTCACTCTAGTCAGGAGTAGACGAGGGTGATCTTCCAGTTGATTGATGAACTGTTGCAGGATAAGATTAAAAAATCAGTATGCGACAGCAGTTAAAATTACTGATGCAAAAGCAATCCAGGTTATAAGAATAAGTGTTGAAGTACCTTTTTTAAAGTAACAGACTTCTCCAACTCGATTAGAACACCGGGACCACAAACAAGGCAATCTGCGTCCTTCTCAAACTCTGTAACTTTAATATGAAGACCTTCCACTCCATTATACCTGTGAACAAAATTGCGGTAATATTAGTAAAGATAGAAGGAATTAGAAATATCTGCAAGACCATTTGCACGTAAACAAAATCCAGAAGTCAGAGATATACGTTAAATAATTAGACAGTGACTTGCTGCATCCAGAAACAATTTTCAAGGTCTCCAAAGCACAAGCAGCTGAGATAATAGCATTCGTGGAAGCTATAGCGGGGATAATATTTTTGACCACACCCTGTAAAGAAAGCAAAGTGTTATCTCATTAACAATATGGTCATAAGCATCTAATGTAAACTATTTGCACAAACATGGATATTCATATTACAGTTGATGGGTTGATGATGCAACCTTTCACTAAACAACTCGAAAGCTATTGCTAGCTAAAAAGATGCACCAAGCTACACAAAAATACATAGCTATATGAAAACAGCTCAAAGGTAAAAACCGAAAGTTTCTCACCTGAGTCAAAGAATATGTAACTCCAGGAATTCCAAAAAGTTCAGCTCTCTGGACAGCCTTTTGAGAAACAGATGAATCGAAAACAGGAGCAATAAGAAAACAGTAATTCCAATTTGTTCAATTGAAAGATTGATTCCTATTGTTAAGTACCTCCGAATAAACCCATTGCATGTCTTCAGGATTATCTGGATCAAAGCTTTTGCGACCATGGACCTGATAAAATATTATCCAGATGAAAAACGTAATGCAAAGGCACCACCAAGCAAGAAAATATAGACAAATACTTATTAAGATATATGCTAACCTCATTCCATTTAATCAAATGGGCATATTCAATACAATGAGCAGCATTCCTTGGAGTTTCTGCCAAAGTACATAGAGGGAATTTCACTTGCGGAGGAAATAGCCAAATGGTACACTCAAAACATGGGGTTGTTCCTGGAATTATAATCCTGGCATGGCCCTTGAATCCTTCAGTTCCACCATCCACCATAGGTTTGACAGTTTCTTCTCGAGGATTATCATCAGAATCATACTCTAGATAAAGAGAAAGAACACAAACTTAAGTACATCAGAATTTCAAATAGACAACAGGATTCTCTGATCATATTCAATGCCAGAAGAATACACAAAATTATGTTTTTCAATGCGCATCTGTATTTCAGGGTTAAAAGATTGGCTTATATTGAATGGGAACTAATATATAGCAAATTAAGTTCAGCATATCAATTTGTATGTGTGATATTTAGTACTTCTGAATAAGATTCAACGAAATAGCAAATCTCAAACAACCGACTGTAAAATACAATTTGTAAAGGATGGTCTGGCAGTGAAACAGATAAGGTAGATACATATAAGTAGGTACAGGTATGAGATGAAATGAATAAAATAGCCTCCTCCAACTAAGGAAATGAAGAGAAAACTTTGGGTCAACTTATTCCAGGTCCTTAATATTGCATGGAAAACTAACCTAGAAAGCCACAAGCTACTTCATTTATGTAGCTCCGAGCCTCAATAGAATCGAGCCCAAGGACAATTATGCTGAAATCACTATAAAAGTCCAATGGTTTGTCTTCGATGCGGCAGAAATGTGGTGTAATATTTACACCATTAACTCTCTCCATAACTCGTTTAGCAGCTACTTCAGCCTTTGGCTTTCCTACATCTTCAAGTCTACACAGAGGATACATGCAGGACAACTTTTCAGCATGAAAAAAAATAGATAGAAACAATTGTGAATAGAAGATATTGTGAACGGAGACGATGGAAAATTAGCAAAAATATATAACAAATTTTTTTACTTTGCGTCATATAAACAATAAAAATGAGCCCTTTAGATCATGTCAACTGACAGTTGATACCCAATCTGGAGCTCAAAATCCAGATAAACCTCACTATGTCTGTGAAGATCTTTATAACTAGCATATCACTATAGCTCGAGCAACTGAAATCAGCTAGAGGTTAGTGACTGGGAAGAGCAAAGACCAACCAACCCTTCAGCTTGTAACATCTGTTTTCCAAGAGATTCAGCTAGTGCATGCATTACAAGGTAACCATAACAATCTACTAAAAGTTGAGTCCTTTCTATCTGCCAACAGATTATTCAATCTCAGCTGCAAAATGAACTAAACAGGAACAGGCACTCAATGTCACATAACCAGTTCTAACAACCTAAAGCTAGTTAAGATTACCTCACCTGAAGAGCAAACAAAATACTCCAAATCATAGGGGAAAAAACCCTCACTTTGATTTCCAAATCATAGTAAAACAGTATTTGTATGCATTGAAAGAATTTAAATGTCAAAACTAGCATTTATAAATCAAAGAGAAAGTCTATATTATGTAAAAGTTTTGCATTCACATTGAGTTACAAGAGTTTGGGTAATAATTAAAAAAGCAAAGGATACACGATGCAGTGATTAAATCCTAGTGTTAAGTTTCAAATCCATGATGAGGAGTTCGGCTTCGTCACCTCATTTGTAGCAATAAAAAAACCAAAAATCAGAGAAAACACATATTCCACACTAGGCACTACGTGGTATTTACTCAGTATATGAAACTCTGTTAATTCAAAGGATGAAAACATGTTGGCAAAACTTTTCACTATATTTATCTGCTGAGCAAAGCACCTATACGGCTATACATACATAAGAGTCCTAACTGAACTAGGAAAGCAGATAGATTACCTATACAATTCTAACAATTACAAAGAAACTAACGAATTAAATCATCAAGGGAGGTAATTATCAAGATTTTACTGTCGCGCTTGATCAATACAAGCACAAAACTGTTCCAATAAACAAGAAGCATCAAACACACCTGAAGAGGAACTGACGATTAAGGTTGGTGACCTCAATCCGGTCCATATCGATTACATCAAGATTCCGAAAGCCGGTTAGAGCCAAGTCCTTGAGCAATTCGCAGCCCAGCCCACCTGCCCCCACCACCAACACCTTCACATACTCTTTTATATCCTCTCTCAGCTGCAACAATCGGAAATTTCATCATCAGCGATACTTCAAAAGGTTGAAAAATAACGCACTCCGCCTGTTTGACGAAACTGCTAAACTAAGACAAAACAAAATTAAGAGAAATCTTCCAGTTCCTACGCCCAATTTTCCTCCTTTAACATGAAGATACGTGTCAACAGCCAAACAAGTATCGCAATGTGGCAAGTTTCGCACAAGCAACACGAATATGAATATAATATATATACAGAGAGAGAAGGGTTTTACTTCTTGGCCGGGCTCGAAATTGGGGCCAACGAGGTGACCGGGGCGGAGGAGAAGCTTATCGAGGTCTCTTGATCTGCTGGGCTGAGGCACCGCCATTGTTGCAAAGCTTCCTTGATTATTTCTGCTCTTCGCGAAATTGAAAACAAAGTTCTTCAAATATAAAGTCCCTCTGCAGTGATTTCTTATACTCTGCGTGCAGTTATTATGTTTTTTTTACAGTATTTAAAATTTCTTCCAACCAAAGCGACTTTAGTTTTGGCAAATAGCTTCAATTTTACGCTGAAGCGTTACTAGTTCAGAATATTCAATTTCATCCAAATTTGACTTTATATAATTATGAAAAATGTGTATAATAAACGAGGGATCTATTCATATCAACGAGTGAAATTCTGTCAAAAATCAAAATAAATCTCATCTACTTAATCTTATAATGTAATCGTTAGATTAATGTCACGTCATCTAATGAAGTAGATTGTATTGTCTAATAATATAGATTGTGTAGTCTAATAATGTAGCTCGGCTAATAATGTAACGTTTTTAGTGTAATAATGTAACTCGGATATTATTATCCCAGTCATCCAATCTAAGGATTCAAGGCTAAGATTTACTTTGATTTTTTAATAAAATTTCACTTATTGACCATAGTGTGCCTCGATATAACAATTTTAGTCATCTATTATAAATGTATTGTATGGCAAATTGAATTGAAACTGTGATAATTGAAAGTGGACAAAATTTGAACATTCTATCAAAAAATTAGGTTTAATTTGCAGTGGGGAAAAACCATTTCACACTTTGTTATGTTTTCATTGCTATTTAGACATTTAAAATTAAAACAAAAAACTATAAATATTGATAGATAACTAATACTAATATCATAAATCTCATAACATGGCTTTCATATTTCAATAAATAATCATAGAATTTACCATCTACATACATTTACTTTTGCAATAAGAGGGGCCAAAAGCCCCCAAAATAAATAAAAATATTTAAAAGTAAGGAATAATTACTGTCTCCATCTTGCTAACTTACCAATAAACTTGAGATCTATAGTAATGAAATACTAATACTAATAAAAAACATGTACCTATGATTCTGCTATTCCTATGTCAGATGATCATGGCTTTGCCACTTCTTCTTTCACCCAAAACTGATCCCTCTTCTTGCACCATAGATAACTCTCTCTATATATACTACTACTATTTACACAAGCCATGCTTGATCATGCCTGTGCGTGAAAACGCGACACGTTCGATGCTTTAGCCACTTCGCGCTTCAAAAGGAGGGCGTACAGCAGCTCGTTCCACGTATCAGGCACCCCCGGCAGACACCAGTGGCTGCAGTCTTGCCTGTGAATTGGCGCGGGGCCACCCTTCGGTCCCAAGTAGTACAGAGAAGAGTGTCCATCTTTCCTCCTCGACGTCATGTGAGTCACATTAAGCACATCAACTTCTCTGAGCTCGGATGAATTCGCTATGACTTGGGAGAAAATGGTGTATTTAGTCCACGTGTGAGATGGCACGAGTGAAGCTCCAAGCTCCGGCAGCGTCTCCTGGTGGCAGTTTCCCCCGGTTCTCCAGTCACCGCCCCTGAAAAGAAACGTATGCTTACCATCTTCGTTGCGTTCATGGATAGTGTGAATAGAAACGCGTGTTTAATTAGGGCAGACCTGAAGTGGACAGGAGCGTATGAGCGGAAGAAGACTTGTGTCTTGGTGGTGTTCACTTCGCGATGAATCCATCTGGTGACGGTCTCCAAGGCCTTCTGGTACGCGCTGTCGACTTCCATATCCATCTTCACGTCCGGTCCTTCTTGGAAATAACAGCCACTGACCATCCACGTAAAAAGTTCAGTAACATAACTAAAATGGTGAACGAACAAATGCAAAGCAAGAGAGTTTATTTACCCTCTGATGGTCTTCTCATAGTTCCACCAGTGGCCGGTGTTGAAGATGAGGACGTCCGCGTCTCTCCATTTGGAAGACATCCAATCCATTTCCCCTAGTTTGAGCGTAGTCTTGACAACCGGTGGGGCTCTGGGAGGAGGCCGGCTTTGCAATACAAGAAACGGGGCTCTGTAGTACTCCACCGTGCAGTTGTAGTCTGCAAACTTGAAAACCAGGAAGCCCTTGTGTTTCGTGATGGGATTTCCATTTACTTCATACACTGCGGTCTTGTCAAGAACCACCGAAGACAGCATGCATAGCAGAGACTCCCACTGGTTTCTTCCAATCGAGTCTCCTGCAAACACAACTCGTTTGTTTCGCAGTTTCTCTAGCATCATCCTTGCATCAAATCTGTTTTACCATATGTAAGATTCAACTCTTCAAAGACCAAATTCATCAGAATCTAGTAAACAACATTGATTGAATGTGTAAATCAAATAGAGTTGAAAATGAAGGTGCTTGAAAGTCTCCTTTTCTACAAGTTTAGTGCATATATTTACCACAAAACACAACTGAATGACAACTTTGTCATAAGATGAAAAAGACCACTTGAAATTGGAAAAGATAGATGAAAAGGTCAAACCAGAAGAATAGGATGAAAAAGACCATTTGAATTGCAGATATAAAATGAAACTTCTCAAATAGGGAAAAGTATAAAAAAAGTTGCTAATGCTGATGCAAGAAGAATCTATGATAGATGCTATCTACATCCTCCAACACTCCAAAAATTGTAAACTTAGTAACAAAAGGAAAAGACATTTATTGCCATTTTCCAAATTCCCACCCATTCTAAACAAGTAAACAATATTCAAGAACATAGCAAAGGTAAACATGAACTTATTCGACAAATCTAGTCAATGAATCAAAGCACCACAAAAACACAATCAGATTGATTCAACATAATTCACATCCACTCAACTTGGAATCAAGACAACATAACATAATCCAATCCAATCCAATCAATTCTGAGAAATAACAAATGAAACCTGGGCAAATTGCAATCTTTAGGCTGCCACCTCCACTTCATGTAGAACAAATCCGGCCGTCCATTTTCCGAGCACCTGAATCCATCATCCAAGAATCTGCAATCCCTCGACTGATACAGCGGATACCTCTCATCCCACACCCAATCACCATCAAACACGTCGCACCCACCACCACCCTCGCTCAAAAAATCAATCTTTTTCCGACCCACAACGCCGCCGTCGTTTTTCAGCCACAGAAACCTCTCGTTCTGAGAAGCAAATCTCGCCCCTTTACTCACACTTCTGTAATCCAACAGAAAGAAGCAAAAAATAACCCCAACCGTCAACCCCAGAACCCCAACCGACGGCTCAAAAGGCCGAAAACGCTTCATCTTCTTGCAGAAGTCCACGAATTTCATGGCCTCCGAGGCTTCAGCAGATGGGGCGTTGCACATTTTGAATTTGTGAATAAAGATTCGATTTTTATTTTGTGGGTGGTTTTTTTTTCAAAGTGTTTAAATAAGGAGGGAAAGAGGAATCAGTGAAGAGTCTGATTCAAGCAAGACAGCAACAACAACAACTGAGCAATCATAGCAAGTTTGGTCTGAGAGTGTTCATGGACTGTGTGTGTGCGTGTGTGTTTACTTGATGGAGGAGTAATGGTGGGGAATTAAGTATTGTGATTAGTTGAAAATGTGGGAGTAAGGGGGAGAGGGGTGTCTGGAAAGCAAGGTAGCAAGAATGGAAGATTTTAGAGAGAGAGTGGTGAAGGTAATGATGGCGAAAGTGGGGAAGGTGGCGAGGAGAGTGGATTTCAAATTTTAATTACAGTTATTAGCCATTATTGATATTGGAAGAAAACAGTAACCCCCAAATAAAAATATGATAGTAAAAGTTTAATTTAATTGAACTGAGGGGAAATATAGAGTCTCAAACTGCGGTTTCAATGGAATCAAAATTTGCGGTTTAAGATTTCCAACGCCACATTAGTACTTATGTTATTTTATTGAGATATCTAATCTATAATCTAATCTAATCTAGTAAAAACAAACTTATTCTGTTAGGTTAATAAACTTTGATAACAAATCAACGCTGATTAATACTAGTAGTAGTAGTACATATTAAAAATAAATAAATAAATTATAAATTTTCAAGAAATGTGAAAAATGATTATAAATACTAAACTAATTATTACTTTTAAATTTAAACTAAAATTAATCAAGATATGAAGTTGATAAAAAAAGACTAAATCTTATTATTGTATTTTACCACCGCTGGCATGTTGCATTAAAATTTTTATTTACTTTATTATATCTAATAAATCACAATCAAATAATAATAAATTAAGCTTCAAAATTTATGTGCACTAGGGTTTTGTATACTATCGTGGTGTTCGGTTTTATGAATAAATGGTATCAAGATATAATCTAGGATTGATTTGTGAGATTATTTTAGTCACATGAAATTAACTATGGCTAATTATCTCATCATTATCCATCTAGGATTGATTTGTGAGATTATTTTAGTCACGTGGAGTTAGCTATGATTAATTATCTCATGATTATTCATTTAGGATTGAGTAATTGAGTTGTGAGATTAAATCTTATAAATCAAACAGATAATATATTTAATCTCGGGATATAATCTTGTCAACCAAATAGTACTACTACTTTTTAGAATATTACTATTACTACCACTATTGTTATTGAAAGCATTTTTGGAGAATAAGAAAAGTACATCTTCGATAGAGGTTAATATGATTATTTCTTTTTTCTGAGAAAAAGAACAAGAAAATAGTTGAAATAGTGAGAAAGTTTGTGAGATAACTATAAATCTTGGTCACGTAGTCACTAGGAACAATGTCTCGGGATGGAATTTTGTGCCTGCAATTCACAATAACTAAATCTTTCTCGTTTCATTTTTCAATATTTAAATAGAAAACAATAGTACTATACGAGTATGTTTCAATGTTATTGAAGAACGTAACTAAATTAAATTAAATTAAATTAAATTAATATCAATTCAATAATGACAAGCAATAAAGATACGATCTCAAAGTAACGTTTCCTACTCGACTATTGAAATTATCAGAGTTTTGACCTCCATCTATAGGAGTAGTTGTATTCATTAATGTTAATGGATCGGCCTACATAGAATTATTATGCTGTACTTATATTATATGAACATAATCTCTGAATATAATTCTAGTTTACTACATGTTTATATTTATTTATTTAGTTTGATTCTAATTAATAATAATATAAATATTATTCAATCGGTGTAAGTCTATGGTGGGATCACTGGCTGCACTACGAACAACAATATTTGCAATTCTAGCTCCATAAAAATGCAATCTTGCCCTTCAATGGAAGTTGATACTGTCTCCATCTTGAAATCAATCACTCCATCTCTGCAATCGTCCAAGCATAAAGGCCAAGCTGGTGATAATTTTCTTCCTATTTTACTTCAACTGATACACTCATTCCCTTTTCTTGTTTGAGATTATATCTTTGATTTCGTTTGCTTCAGTCCTTTGTTTGTAAGAGGTGCTTAATAAACCCTAATTAGGGATTGGTGAATCCTAATAGGCTGATTGTACACTAGTTTTTGCCTTTTTGTCTATATGTGCGCTGGTATATGGATTCATATTAGTCTTTGCTTTTGTTGTCTATAGATTGTGAGGGAGAAATAGTTCATTATTGCCAAAAAAATGTAACTTTGGGTGTTAGGACTACTTGCATATAAGCTTTTTTTGTAATTTCTAGATTGAGATTTAGATTTCTATGCTCTTGTTGATATAATTGACATTGACTGTTTTGGAAAATATGAGAGCTAGTGTAGTTCACTTGATTCCTTTAGGGGTTAAAGCCTAAAGGAATGTTAAAATGGTCAGTTTAGTATCAGGATCTTAGCAGGCATAACTGTTTGGTTATTTTGAACGATTGTAATCGGAGCCAGATGAAAATTTCTATTCAGGTGTAGGCAGTTTGCTGCAATGCATTTTACAAAAATGCAGAGACATGGATATTTATTAGTGGCAAAGAAGGTGGAATGTCTGGTTAATATCGAGCTACGCCTCCGGAAATATCATAAAAAGGAACTTTGTACAAGTATTAAGGAGGAACATAGTGAATATAACTACTTGTCTACTCTGGATTTCAGAAAACTCAACTATGGTCATCAGCTATCTTGTATCTAAATATGCTTTCTGAATGCTGGTGTTTGTACCAGGGAAGATCGCAGTTATAGGAGGTTGCCGTGAATACACTGGTGCACCGTACTTTTCTGCCATTTCAGCTTTAAAAATCGTTAGTTTTCCTCTGTTTTTATTAATCTCCATTTTCTTCTTCTATTTCCTCTTCCCCTTCCGATTAAGCTTCTTTAGTCTGAATCAAGAACATGTACATTTTTGCAGGGTGCTGATTTGTCGCACGTGTTCTGCACAAAAGATGCTGCCCCTGTTATTAAAGGGTACAGTCCCGAGTTAATTGTGCACCCTATACTAGAAGAGTCATACAGTGTTAGGTGAAGATTACTCTTAAAATTCTTGCTTTATTGCTTATTAACAACCTATATTTTCAATACATATCACCCTGATTGCTTGTAGCATTCCGAAATGATTTTCAGGGATGAAGATAAAAAATCAATATCAGACAAAGTCATTGAAGAGGTTGATAAGTGGATGGAGAGATTCGATTGTCTAGTTATCGGTCCAGGACTTGGAAGGGACCCTTTTCTCCTGGTAAAAGACCAAAGAATATTATTCTATGCATAAGTTTGTTTGCAGGGTTGGTTTTTGGTTTAACATATAGTTTTGAATTTGTGAATTGACGACGGAAGTATTGATATGTGGTAGTGAATAACGAAATTCTGGCTTTTAAAACCATCGCATACCCATATAATCCAAGATAAAACTCATGTAACAATGGTTGTTGGTGAAAATGCTACAATCCTATTATTAGTGATGAGTTTCGTTGATTATGTGTTATGTCACCCATGTAAGGTTATAAGCACATTTGCATTTATACAAGTATCTTTATCGGATAATGAGGTATTTTGTGTCGTATGTATTCCTCTTTTCTTCTCTTGCGGTGTTGGCTGCTAACTGATATTCTTTTCCTGACCTACCAAAAAAATATAAAATCATTTGTAAATACTTTTTTGTGTCCAGGACTGTGTAAGCAATATAATGAAGCGCGCGAGACAATCCAATGTTCCAATGGTTATTGATGGGGTGAGGTGTACAAGTACAACATAAAAATTACTCTTTCTGACACACATTTGAATTCTTATATTCTCCTCTTTTTCGCAGGATGGGCTTTTTCTTGTTACAAATTCTCTTGATTTGATAAGCGGTTGTCCCCTGGCTGTCCTAACACCCAATGTCAATGAGTATAAGCGCCTCGTGCAAAAGGTTTTGCAATGTGAAGTAAATGATCAAGATGGAACCCAGCAACTACTTTCGCTTGCAAAAGGGTAAAATCTTTGTATATTTCACTGTTTACTACAGTTTACACTTCATTAAAAACTATTCATTTAAACTTGGGAAAATATTCTACTAACATATTAGCCATTTAAGAGAATCGTAAGAGTGTGGTCGCCTGCATTTGTGGTCTAGCCTTCTGAAATAATGATAATGTTCTGGCTCAGCGAGATTAATGGTGTTGTAACACCCTAATCACTGAAATAATCTTGTCGACCAGAATAGGAGGTGTGACCGTTTTGAGGAAGGGTGGATCTGATTTCATTAGCAATGGCGAAACAGGTAAATAATGTTTGCATATTCGATACCCATTGCACATTACTAGTGTGTGTGTTTTCGAGTGCATTAGTAAGGTTCAGTTCTTATGCTAATTTGTTATGAACTTTACAGTTCATGCAGTGAGCAGTTTCGGTTCTCCAAGGCGCTGTGGTGGCCAGGGTGATATACTATCCGGAAGGTAACACTTTCCTTTTGGACTCTGTTCGTTGTTTCAAAGCTTCGAGCCCTCACGTTTGATAAAATGCAACTTGTTATTCAAAATGAGCTGCATGTTTTCCACGAGTGAATATGTTTGTCTTGTTTATACATGAAGAACACAGCGTGCTTTTTAAGAGCCGTTCCCCATTTTCCTTTCAGCGTTGCTGTATTCGTGTCATGGGCGCGCCAAGCTGCTGCTAAAGCAGGCGAGCCAAGCATGAGTCCTACAGTGAAGGGGTGCATTGCAGGCTCTGTTTTGCTGAGAAAGGCTGCTTCACATGCGTTCGAGAGCAATAGAAGATCTACACTTACCACCGACATAATCGAACACTTGGGAAGAAGGTGGTGTTTTATACAGTAAACTGCATTTTCTCAACACTTGTCCAGATATGCTAATTTTCTTTTTCCTCAACCTCATTTTGTCCAGTTTGGAGGAGTTGTGCCCCGTGCTCGTGAGTTGATAAAATAGGTTGCACGGGACACTGGTTCGACTTCTAAGGCGCTTCCTCCTGCCCTAAACCCTAAAGTCTTTAATTTTGTGTGTATCTTTATTAACCACATTTATGTTTGTGCAAGCGGCATCCAACACTATCTCTAATTATACGTTTAACCAAATGTTGATCTTTAACCAATTATTATCATATAATTTTTTGGCTTTTAAACTTTCGAAATTTAGTTTGTATCTACATTTCATTATTTAACAGCTCGGGATTTTTGGTCCAATGAGCCATTGTAAAAATCTCGATAATACCTTTTAATGTAATATAAAATACTTCTACAATATAATTGTGCACCAGAGAATTGAAACAACACGGTTCAAATAAATACCTAAAAAACATAGGGAAACGAAGAAGATTTGAAATAAAGAGTTCTTGCAAGTAGTGTGCAAGTTAAACTAATCTAGTATGGTAATTGTCTAAGTATAAAGGTCCAAGTTCAAACTCATAGCGAAGCGGTCTTTAAATTTAAATTCATTTGCCTATCAAAAAAAATCTTTAAAAATCCGAGATGAAATAAGCAATCCTAGTCTCCTCTTTATAAATCCTGTGGCATCTATGCTAAATAGCGGTGATAACTAAAGTTGTATGCTTAAAAGGTGGAGGCAATAATGTTAAATTATAACGTACATAGCATAAAATTATAAATCACAAAGTTTAAAGTTGATAATCTGGATTTCAGTATGCATAACAAAAGTAAAATCTTCCAAAATAAAAAAAGTGCAATTCAATCTACGGTTGGTTGCATATTACACTAGGATAGATATTTCATATAGCTTGAGATCTTCATGTATTCCCCCCTTGAGATCTTCATGTGTATTCCCCCTTGTTACAACACAGGATCCCTTTGATAACTTCTGCAAATGCAATTTCATTAATATTGCTCACAATTAATCAAAACAAATGTATTATGTTGGCATATCATAAGAGAGAAAATCATCAAATACCCAAAATAACACATGCTTCTTTGGTTCATCCGGATGGACGGTGCATCCACCTCGATTAAATTCTAATCGGGGGGGCAATGAACCCTAATTGTATTCAGTTGAGGTGGACACACCATACATTTCGTAACGTTCAAATGCACACATGTTTTTTTTTTTCGAATAAGGGAAAGCAGTAAAATTCAGGGTGCCTAACCTGTGCTTAAGAATCCGAAGGCGGTGGTGGCTGCTGTGGCCACATCTGCTGAGCCATATATGGGCGCGACTGTTGACCATACATGCCTGGATCCACAGGCTTTCCCACGTACATCGCAGGAGCTCCAACAGGAGGAGTAGGTTGCTGTGGCATGTAATAGTATGGAAGCCCCTCAGAAGGAGCTCCGACCGGAAGGGGTCCTCGGGGCATTGAGGCAAGCACCTCATCTTTCAGATCCTCCCTGGGGACGATATCGACCAAGAAATCGAATATGTCCGTCCTTGTTATGGCAGCTGCTATGTCATTCTTCTGGAGCGTCCTCCTTTTGTTCTCTTCAGTGTGGTTCCACGCTCGTAAAGTCAGCTCGAGAATGAACATTTCACAGGCTCGTGCAAAGATAACGGGTGCTTCTGCTGAGATCATCCTAACGTCTTCGTCTGCTTTCATTATCTTCTTGATCCTGGCTAACGGCAGGCTATGGTTCTTAAAATCTGTCGCCTGATCGATTTCTTCATACTGGGTGGCCCAGAAGTTCTGGAGTTGTTGTTGCAGTTGCTGCTGTTGCTGCTGCTGTATGTGCTGATATGCAAGCTGGTGTTGCGCCATCTGAGCCGGAGATGCAGAGAGACCGGCAGCTCGGGGAGATTGAGATGAAGCAGCAGGAGAAGAGGCTCCCGTCATTTGGTTAGCTTGATACGGATTCACAGGATACGGCATCTGAGCAGAGCTTCCCATACCTTGAGCCTGACCATTTCCTTGCTGGTCCATGACTTACGAGCTCTTTCAGAAAAGTTTAGGCTTTTGACTGACTGAGTAAGAGATAACGAAAACAGGAACAACATCAAAATCCAGAGGACAAAATGACACGAAGGAGTCAACAAAAATCACAGACAGTGTCTTATGATATGTGCATAGTTTAATTAGAGACATTTTCTACAAATTTAATGAGCCTTAACTGATATAGTAACGGTGAATCCATGTGGAAAGTTTGTTCTATAAGAAGAAAAGAGGGGGAGAAAAGGAAAGAAAATAATCACATGATACATAAGTATTAAACCCAAATATTGCTACTTGTATAGAAAAAGGATCATTGATATTAAGTATGAACTTGGATGTTAAATTAAACAAAATGAACAATCCAACTCACAAAATGAACTTGATGAATCCACGGTTATGTCACGTGACTTACGACACCAGTTATCAATCTACTCAAAAGTTTATAGCAACTAAGAGCGGAGGAATAAAGGGAAGTTTCCTTAGCAGCTCTATCACGTACACTAACACAGCCACGTATCACTTGCTAACTAACGGACCTATGATCAACGAATGACAGCTTGCCACGCACAATAACAGCCAGAAATAAAAAGAGAATAAAAGAATCATTATAAATCCAAATGTACCGCCAATCTTTTGATACACAAATATCATCACCAGTTCAACAAAACACATGGCTGATTCATCAATCTACAGTTTGAATTGTCAAATGTTACCTAAGACTGCAGGACCCTTACATTATAACTTTGCTTAGGGGGCTTCAAACAAGAAAGAATAACAGAGTGTTATAATGTTATCGCACTTTTAGTTTAATAATGGTTCGTTGTGTTTTTCATCAACAACGTCAGCAGTTCGGTTACTCTGCATATATTCATTTTGTCGCTTTCCAACAAGCCTAACTTAGCGGAACCAATAAATAGCAAGCTACGCAAAACAGCCAAATCATAAAGAATACCACGTCAACCCCGAAAGGGATTCTACTCTCTGATTCACAGTCAATCTAGGGTTTGAGTCATAAAATGCTAACTGAATGTTTTCATGTTATACCTTTGCTTACATGACTCAAAATTAAGTCCCTCAAGAAATCCCACGAAAGTCATAGGCTAAATTTTATACACCATGAATACATATAACAAGTGTTTTTTTTATCATATGTTCTCCAACACGAATAAGATCAAACTTCATAAATTAATCATATCATGGATTCATGGCATATGTATTATATCCCAAACCTAAAACTAGTATAAAAAAATAAAAAAATACAGCAACTGAAACCTACTTCCACCTTTGCCATCTTCTACCTTCAAATTACTAAAAAATGTCTGAAATTGCTCCTTAACCTTTCATCCACCGATTTAAACCATGAATCTACCAAATCATACACAAGCTCATACAAAATTCATCTCCTACCAATCACGAACCATACATAACAGGCAAACAATTAGCCAGTAGCAACACATATACCTCAAAGAAACACTTAAAAAGTAAAATAAAACAGTAAAAGCGATACCAAAAAACCTTACGAGTTGAGGCACAGATTGAATTTTGAAGCAAAAACAAGCGAGCAAAATAGCAAAGCGAATTTAACAAATGAAATCACACAACCGCATACCTTTGAGATGCAGTTGAAAGTTGAAAGGGGAGAAGGAATCTGAGTAGAAGGTGAAAGCAACAAAACTAGGTTAATTGGGGGAAAATTAATTTTATGTAGAGTCCTTACAAATTTCGTCACCGATCAATTCAGTGATTAATTATGATGGCATGTGTACAGTCACACACATATATATACGTACATATGCGATGTATGTATATATGTGTGTAGGTGTAACTGAGACTAGCTTCGGAAGTTTGGTTGGCCAAACTCCATAATTTTGCTCTACCCAAACTGACCCTACCCAACTCTTCTTTTTACCTTTTAGTTTTCCTAATAATAATAGTAATACCTGTAAAATGATTTTGATAGGAGTAGTAAATAGTAGTAACACATATTTATTAGTCCTCCGTCTCATAGAAATAAGTCATTTCACGAATTTTAATATAAAATTGGTAAAGTGAGAGAGAAGGTAAAGAAGTAGTTTAAACTGTGTTGTGGTTGGTGGGACGTATAAATCATAAAGTAAAAGAAAATTAGAAAAATGTTGTCGTAAATCCATATGGACTATTTTTATGTGATAGATGAAAAATGAAATATAACATATTTCTATGGCACGGATAAAGTATAAATTAGTAAAATATTAATGGACACGTTAAAATTTAAAAAAATAAAATTATTTTTTATAGACAGAGGTAATATGTTAATCGAGTTTTGCACTTTTCATATGAAAAACTATCAATAATTATTTTACATTTAACCTTGATAACTCCAAACCTAATATTACTAGTACTATATTAAATAAAAGAAAAGCTTCTTACCAAGTAAGATATGTTCACTGTCATAACTCTATGTTCCCTTCCTTTTTTAAAAATAAGAAATTTTTAAAATGACACGAATTTTAATACAAAATTAATAAAGTAGGAAGTTTTCTTCCTTTCTTAAAAATAAGGAACTTTTAAAACTACACGAATTTTAATATAAAATTAGTAAAGTAAGAGGGTTAGAAAGAAAAAAAAAGTGTCTCAGTGGATAAAAGGGTCTCATCTCTTATAGAGAAAGAACTTTCCTAAAATAAAGTGTTTTTATTTTTAGACAAGAATGGAATAATAGTGCTATTGTTTACTCCCTCCGTCCGCCATTAGGAGTCTCATTTATGGGTGGCCCAAGTTTTAAAAAATGTTAAGAAAAGTGGGTGGAAAAAAATTAGTGGAATAGAGGTCTCACTTGTATATACTCCGTCCCACTTAAAATGCAACATTTGAGAATCGGCACGAGATTTTATGTAATGTTGTTTTGTGAGTTAATGAGGAGAGAGTAAAGTAAGAGAGATGAAAAAGTAGAGATAGAGTTGTTTCCATTTAAGGAAACGTTTCATTTTTAATGGGACAACCATAAAAGGAAAATGTTGCATTTTTAACGGGACGATGGAGTATTAGTTTTAAATGAAATGTGAGTGGAATGAGTTAGTGGAAGGTGAGACCCTATTACCATTTATGGTAAAAATGAACTGAGACTCCTATTCGCAGAAAGAGTGAGTAGCTCGTATTGGTAAAAGGGCCTATTTTCATCAATCAAGTAACTAATAATGCACGGTTTGGTAATAATGAATACTTATATGTTATAATAATACACAGATCGGCATTTCAAATTAAAACCAAATTATTGGACGAGCAAAGTGTTTATTTCATTATCTCAAATGTTTTCCACATGCATCACTCACCCAAAATAGGCTAAAGTCGATTCAACATCTCTTAAAAACTCACACATACCCAATAAAAATCACAGTATGCCAATTACTTTACTATTTTAAGGAGAAAGTCAGTTCACAACGTAACAACTTAACAACAAATCAATTTTAAATATGCTTGTCCAAAAAACATTGGTTTAGTCGAGTAAATATGTGTTTTTGCACGTTCGATCAAAAATCATCGTACAAATCCAGTCTCCAAACATTATTGTTTTATGCACTAGTCTTTTATTTTCTGCATTCTATTTCCTTTGATTATATGCTTTTGATTTTTTAAAATACTTTGTACCCATTAAAAAATTTATACTATTGATATATTATACTTATTAAATTACTAAAAGATAGAGATAGTCACTTCTATTTTCGGGAGAGAAAGCAAAAAAATCTAGAAGATAATATTAAGGATAATGAATTATGTTTTTCTCATTTGGAATATTTGTATGTTTAGATCGAATTATACGTTTAGTTATTAATTATATTCTTTTTAATTTATAAATTCTCTGCCGGTATGCTGAGATACAAATAATCAGAAACATATAACTATAACCCGGATAAATAAAATTTGGCCCAAAGCATAAAACTAATTATTTCTCGAATCGCAAAAATAAACTAAATTTGGCCTGCTTAGCCCATTGAGCCCAATTAGATCACCATAAATGAACAACAACGTGGATAGAAGTTATACAAATGACCCAATAAGAATTCTACAAAATAAATAAATAAATAAATAAATATCACTAGGCAGTGTTATGGTATAAAATAGTACTTCCTCCTTTCTATATTAATTGAGTTATATTATTATTTTCAATTTCTCCATTCCATCTCTCTTACTTTATCGACCATTCACTTAACACACTATTCTTAATTTTTGTGTGAAAAGAAAACACTTCGGTTGACAAAAAAAGTAGGGAGAGTAATAAAGTTGGTGTACAGGCTTCTCTAAATAATAATCCTATTATATTCAGGAATTTTGTTGACCACAAGACTTCATATAAATGCAACAAAATATTCTTGAATTTCACGTTTTAATAAAGTAATAACCAAACAATGACATAAAAATTAAACGTCCATTCCTAAATTTATATTGAAATTGATCCATGTGGAGTTCTGAAACTAGATTAGAAAGATATGTTATAAAACACACAGAAACCCACAGAAACGAGATTATAAAAAGAAAGCAAATTTCATAATATGCTACAAACAAATAATTAAATTAATAGAAACCCACCACACTAATTGTCCCATGCCCCATCTTATCAATAGAACATTATCAACTCTACAAAGTACAAAGGGAATGATATTGTTTCCCATTGAAGTTGATATATTGTAGCCCATAACTCACATTATGGATAGCAAAAATATAATTGTTTATTGATGCTATGCAATTAATCTTGCAATCATGTCAATGATGATATCATATAAGTTCAGTTTTGATTACTAGATGAATTGCCACTCACAAACCATATTACTATTAAACAACTAAGACAGGACTGTACAAAATACACAAAGGATTGGACACAGCACTGTGAAAGAAAAAAACAAGACCTAGAAATAACACCAACTTTTGTTTGGAAATACCATGTAAAAGCTAAATTGCCCCTACTTTCTTGACACCAAACTCTTCCATTTATTTACACTGCTCTCTCTCTCTCTCTTTCAGTCTCTCCCTTTCATCACTTAACATGCCCACTACTTCCATCTCAAGTGCCAACTCATAGAGTTCAAAGCCTTGTCTATTTTGTGGCTGCAACAATGCTTGGCCCTTCCACCTGAAATATCACATCACCACACACACAATAAGATGTGGCTGCTACAGCTTACTTTAAATTGATTTTCATAGCTCAAATTTCAACAAATCACAATTATTCGGATCTCAGCCAATAGATTCTCTTGCATATATCAAAAGGAGTTGTCTTAATAATTGGGGGGTAGGGGGAGAGATAGATCACTAGATCACATACCATGAATTTAGCTCCCCAGATCTCTTCCTCCTGAGCAGGGACAGCTGTTATCTTATTTTTCGGATTCTCGTAGCTTCTAAGCTCACCAATTGCTGTGGAGAAGAAGCACCCTGACATATGGAGCAACGAAGTGAGTCACGGTTAAATACGAGCATGAGTTTATTCATCGGATATTGAATACCACATGCTAGAAGTGGATGATGTAGTAGTATCTTTTTACCTTGTGGGAAAGAAGCAAGTGACTTCCCACAAGCACCCTTGAGCAAGTCGGCATCATCAGCAAATGCAACATATCCATCAGCAGTGATTCCCCAGTAGAGAGGAACCTTAGCATTTGGGTCCTGTCACAATACCCACCAACTCAAAGTTATATAGCCAATAGATCGATAAGACTAATGATCCAGTTAGGTAAATGTAAGTTCAGTCACGGTCACTCACCGTGGCCACAAATAAAGTCGAAGTGGACTTGTCAAACACTATGAAAGCAAAGTTCCCTTCAAGATGTCCAACAACATGATTTGGAGGATAAGGTGCCCTGTCACGAAGCGTCTTGTATGCCTCGATCATCAAAAGAACCTCATTTGCAGATTTTGCAAGCCCGTATTGCTGCTTCAGGCTCCCCAAGTTGTCCAGTGCTCCTTCAAACAAGCAGAATATTTCATCCTTCACTGCAAAAGATCTGCAAGTTTTCATCTAAAATCAGGCTCACTCAAGTATCACACAATCAATCAATAAACTAAGCATAAATTACTACTGATAAACATAGGTGATAAACAAGGATTAGACATTAGAGCCATTTTTTTCTCACAATTATAGACACTCTAGAAGTCAACAGTGGATCTACCTAACACAGAAAATAGACATGGGCCATCAAACATTAAGGGGTAATTTAAAATTTTCATTTATATCCCAACCACCTATCTGTCAATATTTATCGTGAAGCTTTGCATCACTCCATAGCAGTCAGAAAAATAGACCAAACTAAACCTTATTTCTCATCTATAAAGTCAGATATGGATGAATTAAACTCTTCATCTCACTTAACATAATAACACATAAGTTGCACAAGGAGTTCTAATCTGTTAGAAATTTCTGGAATTAAAAAAAAAGTCAACTAATCTTATCTTTGCTTTATGGATCTACTTTTCCTATGGCTATTGGTGCACATCATCTAGTCTTGGCTAGAATTCATTCGGCATCATCTTCGTATTCTGTTAGGCATATTACACACCTCGATACAATAAATTATACAGTAAATTTCAGTAACACCTATGACCTACTCCATTTAAAAAAATATAACCAGGATTATTAATTTTCTAATCAGCTCCTTTAAACGTCTGATGACTACGATCGTGATCAACAAGGCTACAAAAAGTGGCGAGCGAAAATTCACAAAATTCTTTCCATCTCCTTCTCCACTTCTCCTCCATCAGCTCAGTTGAATCATAAGTATTTGATAAATCTATAAATAAACGGTTAACAAAATTGCAAAACAACGAAATATTTAACAATATCATATACTCCAAATAACTTGCACAATCCAAATTAAACCATAGCTAATCAATCAATAATATCATAATAATGCAGCCAATAAACAAACTCGAACCTCCATATAAAAAATCGTAACGTGCTGTTAATAACCATAATCTCTGCATAATACTTAAATCTATGATGCAATCAAATCAAATCAAACAGATGATCACTGATTGAGTACCTCGGCAGCAGAGCAGACTGATTGCGGTGAGAGTACGCCAGCTGGACATCATCGCCAACCTTAACGGAAATCGCCGAAGAATTGGCGTCGAGGAATCGCGCCAGCAGCTTGTCCGCCGTCACTTTAGGCGACGGCGTCCGGCTGCCTGCTGCCACCAGCTCGTCCGGCGGCGACATGATCGAGCTGCTGAATATTCCCAACATTTTCTCTCTCCTCTCTCTAGAAATGGATATACACACAGAATACGGATGTATGCTTCAATTACAGTGATGCAAAATGAAATGGAGAGGAAATATAGCGAGGGACAATTTGGATTTATAGAGAGAAATGTGAGGGTGTTTTCGTAAAATCATCACTGAATCCTTTATTTTATTTTTTAGAATAATTTGGAGAATTAGACAACTTGAATCTTACCTCCCCCGGTTAATGCCGTCTTACACTTTACTCCCTACTTTTACTGAAAATTACGTAAGATAGGGATAAAGTTAGTTACAACTTACAAATAAATGATGAAAAAAGAAAAATCACCATGGAATCTTAATTTCATTTGGCATGAATTTTAATAAAAACCATTGAATGTATAATGAGTCGAATGAGAATGTAATTGAAAATATTAGTAGTAGAATGCATATTTCATTTTTATATAATATTTTATTTGTTTTTGAGAAAATGTTACATTTGATTGAGGATATGAGATTTCAAGATATGCATTCTACTAAAATTATGTTTCAGTAATAGTATTAAAAAAGAGAGATAATAGAGTTGAATGTATTAATAAAAAGAAAAATACAGCTAAATTAATAATGAAGAGATAACAATGTAGTTGAGAATGTATTAAATTGGTGATATAGTACTTTTTTGAAAATAGAAATATGACAATTTATAGTTGACAAAACAAAAAAAAGTGTAAAATCTGCTTGGACTAGAGATAATAGTTATGTGGTAGTACGTTAATGAAATGAGTTATTAAAAAATGATATGATTTGTTTGTACAAAAAGTTTAGTAAAATCAAAAATGTCACTTTTTAAACAAGAGCTAAAAAAACAAGAGCTAATTCATTCAATTGAATATTTCAATCATGTTTAATAAGTGCTTCCTTCGTCCGCGAATAGGAGTCCCGTTTTTCCATTTTAGTCCGTCCATGAATAAAAGTCCCGGTTCATTTTTACCATAAATGGTAATAGGGTTCCACCTTTCACTAACTCATTCTATTCACATTTTATTTAAAATTAATATATACAAGTGAGACTCATATTCCACTAACTTTTTTCCACTCACTTTTCTTAATATTTCTTAAAACTCGTGTCTTTCATGAATGGGACTCCTAATGGCAGACGGAGAGAGTATATTTTTTTTATAACTAATACTTGCTAAATAGTTATTTTTTTATGATTGTATTTTAAAAAAAGCTATTTCACTCAATTTAATATTACAATCATGCTTAATGTGCATAGTATGCCTAATAACACTTGCTAAATAGCTCTCATTTTATAATATTTTTCAAAATATATAATTTATGTTATTTATTATAAAGAGTTATGGATTAGAAAAGAGTTAATAACCTAGTAGTGTATTTACAAAAATCATATCACTTTATACCATAAGGATTATCTTCTGGATCACTTCATCATCTCACCAATTACAATTTTGAACAAGTATTTTTCAAAAAGTTGATTGAGACGGCAAATTATAATTCAAAAGCCAAAATTCAAGGGTTATGAAGACATTTCCCTCAACTTTTAGTGGTACGAAAAGGAAGAAAAGAAGCAACTTTGGGGCAGAATTGATATTAGACGTAAGAAATGGAGCACCAGGAAATATCGGGACGAAGTGGGGTCCACAGAAGGAGGGTTGGCGATGATTCCCGTGGGGACATTTTGTAGGACCCAAGCAACGGAGGTTTTGGATTTTTGTGTGTTCAGTGACACGCACTATAGGTGAAAAAAGTCTAGGGGAGAGGTAATCGGGTGTAGCGTCGGGTGCATTCTAGATTCTACACGACGAGTCGACGACGCAGATTCCGCCACCTATCCTGATTTTCTCCTCGATTTTGCCTTGCCTTTATTTTTGTACTACTAGGAGTTTATTTATTGATGGTTTCGTGTAGTATTTACAGATGAAAAAAATAATTATAAAATTATAAATAATTATTAGTAATTTTTATTTGAAAACGGTTTGCATTTTAATTTATCATCCAGTTATGTAGTTATGGGCAGGTTGGACTGATAGATAGAGCCGGTCTCACATCAATGGATGGGTCCGGGCTAATTTACCATAACCATAAGCAATGCCATCCACAGTGATCGCTACAATAGCATTTCTTAATCCAGCTCTTTCTTCTGCAGTGGTTTCGGACTAGTGTCCGCCGCATCATTATAACTCATTTTTCATTTAAATTGTAATGTTACTGCTTTTTATTTTTATTTTCATTTACCAAAATAGATTATACTTAAACACAACAAATTTAAACAAAGACCTACAATAATTAATTTTAAAAAAACTACTCCCTCCGTTTCTTAATAGTTGAGGCGAAACTTTTCGGCACGAAGTTTTAGAAATAAATGTTGGGTGTGTTAAATAAATAGTAGATAAAAAAGTAAGAGAGAAGAAAAGGTAGGGAGAATAAAGTATAAAGTGAATAAAGTAGAGAGAATAAAAGTAAGAGAGAGTAAAGTAAAAAAGAGAAAAAAGTGGAGTACTATATTTGGAAATGACTCAACTATGAAGAAACTTCCTGAAATGAAAAAAATGACTCAACTATGAAGAAACGAAGGGAGTACATTACTTAATTAAAAAAAAACTGCATTATCAAATTTTAAAAATGACTCCTATTCACGGATGGAGGAAATAATTTTAAATAAAATATAAATTGAATGGACTAATATAATGCGGAGTTTATATACCATTTATAATAAATGGAATATGAGCCTATATATGTACTTATACTAAATGAATGTGGGGCCTATATACCATGGAGTATGTAAAAATGAATAAGAACTTCTATTTGTGGACAAATGGAATAACAGAGATGGACGGCTCCGATTCAATAGAACCAAATTTAAACTAAATCTTGGCCGTATCATTTTATTTTTTACTAAAGTATGTTATTGTCTTTCAGGACGAAACACTGAGTAACAGTACAACTACAAATAGAGTCCTAAATAACGAGGCTTAGAGCACTCCCAATGGAGTTCCCTTATTTCTCCCTTATTTCTCCCTAACTCCTGCCACATCAGCGCCACATCAGCATCACATTTTATCCCCAGTTTTTAGCCAACCCCTACAATGGTTTCTCCCTTATTTCTCCCTTATTTCTCCCTAACTCAACATTTCATTTTTACATCATCACTAATTTAATTGTTTTATTTTTATATATAATAAAGCTAGCTTATTTAATTTATAAAGATAAATCAAATAAATAGTAATAAAGTTCGTTGTATTAAACACGGGTACACATTACAACGAAGAAAATTAAAAAAAAAAAAAGTACACGAATGGAAATAAAAAATCAAAAAAAAAATTCAAAGAAAAAAAAATTCAAGGGCGGTGGGCGCGGTTTCTATTTGCCCACAATTCTTCGATGATATCGTGTTGTAGTGCTTGATGGGCCTCCTTCTGGTGTATGTCCATGAACGCCTGGAACCGTTCATGTTCGTTGTGCGGTACACCCTGGCGGGCGGACTCGGTTGAGACACCGTGACTCGATGATGCAACACTTGGGTCGTTGGTGACGTCGAGGACGCCTTCGTGTTCATCTTCGATGATCATGTTATGCATGATGATGCACGCATACATGATATCGGCAATATCCCCCTGGTAGAAAAAGCGCGTCGGACCCTTTACCAGTGCAAATCGCGATTGGAGCACCCCAAATGCCCTCTCCACATCCTTGCGCGCAGACTCTTGCGCTCGGGCAAAATACCTTCTTCTATCTCCGAGTGGGCATCTGATCGTCTTCAGAAACACGGGCCATTGCGGATAGATGCCGTCAGCCAGGTAGTACCCCATGTTATGCACATTGCCATTGGCCGTGAATTCGATGGAGGGGCCTAATCCGTTGATCCGCTCGTTGAAAAGGGGCGAGGAATTGAGAACATTTAGGTCGTTGTTCGACCCGGCTATACCAAAATAAGCATGCCAAATCCAAAGCCGTTGGTCGGCAACGGCTTCAAGAATGATGGTGGGATGCGTACCTTTGTAGCCGGTAGTAAACTGGCCTCGCCACGCGGTTGGGCAGTTCTTCCACTGCCAGTGCATACAGTCGATGCTGCCGAGCATCCCCGGAAAGCCGTGGGTCCTCCAGTGCCAATCCAGTAGGAACTGGCAGTCAGCTGCGTCCGGCGAGCGAAGGTAGTGCTCCCCAAATATCTCTCGCACGCCCTGACAGAAATTCTTCAGGCACTCGTTGCCAGTCGTCTCGCCGCATTGCAGATACTCATCGAACATGTCGGCGGACCCTCCATATGCCAACTGCCGGATGGCAACAGTGCATTTCTGTAGGGGCGATAGTCCGGGCTTCCCTGCTGCGTCTCGCTGGAGCCGGAACTCGGGGTAACGCGCGGACAACGCATTAACAATGCGCAGGAAGAGGGAGCGGCGCATTCTGAACCGGCGACGAAATACATCTGCCGGATAACGTGGTTCCTCCGCGAAATAATCGGCGAACAGCCGATCGTGCGCACCAGTGTGGTTGCGAGGGATGTATCGGCGCCGCCGGCGGATTGGCCGTTGGGGGGGTGGCTGCTGCATTCGAGCGATCTCGCTTTGTATGCAGCGGGAGATATAGTTGTTGATTGGGTTGTTGGCGAAACCCGCTACATCCCATCCGGTGGGAGCGGGAGGTACCTCTTCTTCGGAAGAAGAATGTGATATTTCCTCGTCGGACTGAGCACGAGACGATGAATCAGAACTCATTTAATAAAGATGGAGAGAAAAAAGATTGAAAATTTGTGTGAATGAAGTTTGTGGGTGATGAATGGAGGAAGAGGATGAAATATTTATAGGGGTGGGATAAAATAGCCGTTCGGCCAAAAAAAAAAAAAAAAATTTTAAAAATCGCCGATTATCGCCGAGCGTCGCCCACAGTGGCCGGCGATCGCTCGGCGATAATCCGGCGATAAATCGCCACTCGGCGAAGCAACGGTAACATTATCGCCGAATTATCGCCGACTTCGCCACAATGGCCGGCGATAATTCGGCGATAATCGGCGATTTATCGCCGAGAATTCGCCACCTCCATTGGGAGTGCTCTTAGAGCATTCCCAATGGAGGTGGCGAATTCTCGGCGATAAATCGCCGGTTATCGCCGAATTATCGCCGGCCATTGTGGCGAAGTCGGCGATAATTCGGCGATAATGTTGCCGTTGCTTCGCCGAGTGGCGTTCTAACGCCGGATTATCGCCGAGCGATCGCCGGCCACTGTGGCGACGCTCGGCGATAATCGGCGATAATTAAAATTTTTTTTTTTTTTTTTTGAACCCAACGGCTATTTTACATTCCACCCCTATAAATATTTCCTCCACTTCCTCCATTCATCACCCACAATCTTCATTCTCTCCATTTTCAATCTCTTCTCCCAATCTTCAATTTTCATCAAAATTATGAGCTTTTGGAAGAAAAGTTCCCGATCGGGTAAGGATAAGGGTAAGGGGAAAGAGTCGAGTTCACAAATTCCCAACACGGATGAAGCAAACGAGCAGTGGATGCAGTCGTTGTTGGCGATGGGTTCTCCTCCCGGCCAACTTCCATACGGGGGTCCGTCTCCTTTGCAGACTCCTCCGGCGCGGAGACTTTCTCCGTACTTCAACTCTGCCGGCAGAATGCCCTTTCCAGCCGACGATGTGTATCGGCCCCAGTTCGACACCCCCGGATCAACCCCAGGCGACCAAGAATCTCAGGCCGCGACACTGAGCGCGGAGGACTTCGAGGTGGAAGAAACGCCCACCGAGCCGCCTTCTAGGAGCGGGAGGGGGAAGGCGCCGGCGTCGTCGGCTGCGACTGATACGGGTTCCGATGAGAGGCCGAAGCGGGTAAGGACTACTTACACTCTGCAAGAGTCCGAGCTGATAGCCGACTGCTGGGCGGACACGTCACAGGACGCGGAGCGCAGCAACTACCAGACTGAGATCATATTCTGGGAGCGGATTGCCGCGAAGTACAGGAGCCACAAGACTGCCTCAATGAAGGACCATGGCAGCGAGGCGATCCGTCGGCATTGGGAGCGCCTCATGAGGGACTGCGGGCACTTCAACGGTATTTATTCTAACTTGATGACTCACATGACGAGTGGCCAGAACGAGCACATGGTCCGAGATGAGGCCATCCGGATGTATAGTAGCCAGTACTTGTCGACGAAGGGCTTCAAGTATTGGAACATCTACGATAAGCTGAAGGATCTCCCCAAATTCCGGACGGGAATGCACGACGCGCTGCACGGGAAATCGGTGCGCTCGCGACTTAGCGTTTCGGAGAGCGAGGGGAGCGCGGCCCACATCGACTTGAGTGGGGATGGTCCGCACGAGCGCCCGGAGGGAGTGAAGAAGGCGAAGGGGAGGCGGAAGGGGAAGGGCGCAACGTCGGAAGTCGCGTCGGAATCCGTCATCGACTTAGAAAAAGCCACTTATTCGAGCAATGTCGCCAATCTGACCCAGATGTACACGCTGTACTTCACCGGCGGCGGGACCCCTGAAGAAAAGGCGGCCCTCTGGAAATGCATCCAACACCTGCAGAGTACGCTGGGGCTCGATCCCGACGCCCCTCCGGCCCCTCCGTCTTAGATTTTTTTTTTTTAAATCTTTGTTTATTTGCGTTTTTTATTTGTAGTTTTTTTTTTCTCGTTGTATTATATTTTCCAATGATTAATACAACGATGAATTGTTCATTATTAGTCTATTTATTAAATACATTTGTAGGGAAAATTAAATAATATAAAAAATAATGATGTAAAAATGAAATGTTGAGTTAGGGAGAAATAAGGGAGAAATAAGGGAGAAACCAATGTAGCACTTGGCTAAAAACTGGGGATAAATTTTGGTGCTGATGTGGCGCTGATGTGGCAGGAGTTAGGGAGAAATAAGGGAGTTTTTAGGGAACTCCATTGGGAGTGCTCTTACATTCTCTCTGTGAAAAGTAAATGTGACATCATCATAATTTGTTCGACCCACCTTGTACACCGCTATTAAGTTGATAAAATGTTTCTCTCTATTTAACTAGGTTAAAAACTGAGCTACTATAGAATAAATAGAGAACCATTATCTATTCCTTTTAAATAAAAAATATATATACCAAACCAACATATATTGAGATAAAAATAGAACAATAAAGAACAACTAAAAATTCTGATTAATTAAATAGCATACAAACCCCATTACGAATAAAACATCATATATAATGAATATATAATGAAGTGACATCTTTTTTATTTCATTTGAAAAGATTATACTTTATCGATTATGTCTGCAATCAAATTGTTGTATTGAGTTGAGAGTAACTATAAATTCATTTTCAGGTTTTCTTTATCAATTCTTTTTAAATAGTAAAATAGAGTTGAACCGCGTAAATAGCTCTATCACTCTATATATACAATATCATCTGAATCTCTTACAAGTCTATACAATTGTTTCAATTTTGATTAGGTCCAAATAATTTCACTTAAGTCCTAAATTGGGGCCCATGGTGTGGACGACCGCACCTCAGCGTGTCTGAAATCAAACATTGTTTGAAAATATTATCTTTAATAGCGAAATAATCCCTCAGATTAATTGATTGAATGGCTAAATTAACTCCCAAATTTATAACACGCCTTCTGTTTATTGTTTATTTCCTATACCATCACTATCAACTGTTTTACCAAAAGATGCTGAATTTATATGATAATAAAACAAAGTTTTGTGAGTATGATATTGTTATATTTTTGAGGTATCATATGAAGAACAATTATTAATAACTTTTTTAAAAAAATTAAAAAGTTGACGACTTTAGTGGGAAAAATACGAGATATTTCTATATAAATAATTAATAAGTGTTGATTTTGACGCCCACAGTTTTTGTAGTGGCCCGCAGTTTCTAATTGCCTTGTCAGCAAATTAAGATTCATATTTATCTCTTAGATCTTTAATTGCTTTATTTTAATGTCTCATGCTAGTATCAATTATCTTGGTAGTTAGTAGTATTAATTTAATTATAAGTTTTAATATAAAATTGATACAAACGTAAATAACATAAAAAGATAATGTTAATATTACTAAAAGAAAATGAGACATATTATATAAAAGAAAAAAATTATCAAAAATAAAAAGAACTATCTTTACAGAAAATTAAATAAAAAAAAGACTATCTATATGTTTTTTTCCATTCAATTGGAATATGGTGGCCCTTCAATTATTATTGGTGTGGTAGTGGGAAAAAGCAACATTTATTGCTTAAAACTTTAATTCTCTTGGTCTAAATGTGACATAATAAATGAAATAGTTATGGTATAGGTAGCTGTATTTTTCGTAAAGAAAAAGACCAATATGAATATATAACGACGAGTCTACGAGATTTTTTGGGTTTAAAATATGCTTATGAATATATAATTTTACATTTTGGTCTTAAGCTAGCATTAGATAGTTGGACATCTACACATTGCAATTTTATTAACATTTAATTATATACTTATGTACCGTGTCAAAGTCTGTTGGATATTTTACTTAAATTTAAATTTAGTGATTTTATTTATGTTCAATTGTATTCCAATTCCTGGTCCAAATCTAAATAATGTATCATAGAGTAGAGTATAGGTAGAAAAGTTGACGTTATAATAAAGTGAGAAAAATGTAGTACTTTCGTAAATAACACAAAGACAAAGTACAGCAAACAATTAATTGCGTTGAAACAATATTGGAAAAATCTAAGCTAAGTTGTTCGACGTTGGATCAATTTAAAAAACACGGCCAAACAAATTAACTCCAAATTAAAAAAATAAAAAATAAAAAATAAAAATAAAAAATTAACCATCTTGATAAACATAGAAAAATCTAGTTGCCCCAAAAAAAATCTTAAATTTTTTTTTAAAAAAACGAAAATAGTGAAGCACAATCACGATTGAGATTACCACCACAACTTATCTTGTCACTTTCTATAAATGCATACCACACATTATCCATTGACCTATCCATGGCCTCCCAAGTCCCAATAATGGAGCAAGCCTTCATTAAATTATGGATTTTATTTTTAATTCTTTTATCTAATCTTATATGTAATCTTTATATATAATACCACTAGAAAAAAGTGACATCACAATACAAAATTTATTTCTATATATAACTAACCTCAAGTCAAGAGGAGCAATTAGTTCATTGATATATAGTAGGAGTATAATAAATAATTTATTCCTATATAGAGTAAAAATTGCGCATGACACTCGAGCCCAAAAAAAATGACGAGCTTTAATTGATGAATTGGAAAATGAAATCACATGTTTTTTTAATAATTTATCTTGGTGGTTGGTTTGAGATGTTCCCATAGTCATTGGAGGTTTGGACCATTAGAATATTTATGTGTCAATGTCTAAGTTAAATTTTGCGTGGTTTTGTAGGATATGACTCAGCTCAACAATTAGATTCGAATATCATTGGCTTGAACGTTCCACGATAGTATTAGATTTTAAAATATTTATTACGAAAAAATTTATTTATTTATAAAATACACACATACATCAGTGATCTCATCGTATGATTAAAGCGAGATAATAAATTAAGTTCTAAATTTTATAACTGATCAACTGTCTTAATTTTGTTTTAATTAGTGAGTCGTGACAACTTATTAATTTTGATTAGAAGAAAAGAGAAAAAAACTATGACGTAATAATCTGTATCAATAATATTCTTATGGAAGTGGAGTCATGAATGGCCCATGGCGCATGACCAATGATATATTCATTTAGAATAATTAATTAGTGGAAAATATTCTACTAGGAAGATGGAAATTTGATAAAGAAAATGAAGTGTGCAAGTGCAACTCTTTATTTTACGTGGAATAGCATTTGAAGAATATCTACGTATTATTGGAATAAAGGTGTAATTCCTTAATGAAATAGGTGAATTGACATATGAAATATTCCAGTTATATTTTATGTTACACATGAACAACATATTTTTTCAAATATATTAATTCTATTAAGAAGTATTATAAGTCTCACGAATTCTCAAACAAATTTTAATATAGTAAACTAGGAGTAGAATATAGTTCAATAAAAAAATACTCTTGATTTCTCTTATTTTTTTCAAGGAAGAGTTTATTAGTCCCTTTCTTTGTCCCTACAACAGATATAATTAATTTACACACTCAACATCAATATTGCGACACCCCACTTAAAATATTAGTAAAAAGTTATTTGATCATAAGAGATGGGATTTTTTTTACTAAACTATACTAGTACCTAAGTTATGGAGTAGGAGACAATCATTTTTTTATTCTTCAAAAAGTATTTTGCCACCATATTTTCCAACTCAATGAGATGGAGTAACTATATATCCGTTTGATTGGATCACAATTATATTTTAATTATCTATAGTTTTAAAGTTATGCATTTACTACCACCACGTTGTTCGTCATCCTTTTGAATTTTGATGTGTTTTAACACATAGAAAAACATGATTTTCTTGGTAATTTGTCCACTATTATATATTTGGGTGAAGGGAGGGGGATAACGTAGAAATTTACTTTGAAACTATGTACACGTAACTTCTAACAAAATTTCTTAATTATAACTCACTTTAATAAGAGGGAGTATAATCTACTTAAAATATTTCTTCATACTTAAATTACTTCTGCAAAACGTGATTTTGTCTATTGATTGATATTGAAGTACATATAATAAATCTTGTTTGCCACATTATTAACAGAAGAGCCCAATTTCAAAATACTACTAGAATTTTGCAAATTACTCTGAACAAATATGAGAGAACATATTTGATCTATAAACATCATAAATATTGTACTCCTCAATCGATATTGGATAATACTGCATAGTATTTGTAACAGAGACATACTACCATACACACTACTAATTTTTTAAATACAAATACCATGTTACTGTTTTCAACATAAATAGTAAAACTATATATACCAGCTATACTAGTATACTTTGATTTTTTTTATATGCAATTATACATATTTCCTCAAGGCTTAACTAAATATGACTCCTTCGTCTTTGTTTTAGTATAATTGAGTTATATTCTCATTTTAGTGGTCTCAACTCTCAATGTACTTGAATAATTTTCCTTTAAGACAAACAGTACTAAATGTTTAATCTTTTTAATTTAATTTATTTTTATTTATTTTTTAATTTTATTTTAGTTTTCTATTTAACTTTGTAAAACACTCATTTTTTTTTTCGTGGGAAAAAAATATTCGACTAGGATCATCACGGCATACAAATTTTTGAAAAGTTTTTTATTGGGCTGGGCTGTCATTTCAGAATAATCTAAATTTTCTCCAACCTTTTGGACCTAGTGTTTGTTATCATGAATTATTCCAAACATTTGCCGCTTTCATTCACAAAAACAAACACATTTTAAGGAATCAGATTCTGCCTATTGTCTAAGATACCCGATGAACAATAAACTATCGATAGTAAATAACTACGATTTTAATTATATCGAACATGTTAAATATGTAATATATACCTAAGTGATGTAGGAAAAAAAATAAAAAACGACAAGATAAAAGAACCAAAAATAATTACTCCACATATATAAAACCCTATGTCCCCATCGACCTAGAAAGAAAAAGAATAGACTCTTATAGTAAATTTAATGATTTTAAGACTAGTAATTAGTGTACTCCTACAACTTAAGTTTAAAAAACAAAAGATAAGGTCAAGGGTATATAAGTCCTTTTAGTTCGTCCATTAACTTCTACTTATATAACCTTGTGTGGGTAGCCATAATGTGACCATTTAGCACCACTCTATTCGTTCAATTATTTTCTATCATTGACATTGTCACGCCACAAACAAGTAACTAGGGAGTGTATATAACTCAAGGGGAATCGATTAGTATGAACTTGATTTCAAAACCGACGATTCTAAGTTATCGGATTTAGAATAAAGGTACTCAATTTAACCTTAAAAAAGTATGCCAACGAACAATCTAAATAGTAACTTGGCAACTGAACTCCTACTAACTTTTATCAAGCCTAGACAACATATATTGTGACATTACATTTGCAATCTTGATGAATATAGAGAAGTGAAAAAAGCCAAGCAATGCATTTGAATTTCTGTACTACTACATCACTATAACTGGAGTGACACACCCTACTGCAATGAGGGATGGGTGCCTTGGATGATGTCGCAAGACCAGCCTTGGAGGCGCAAGGCTCGATAAAAAACAACACCGGCTATGGCTCCGACCGTCGGGGCTACAAGATATACCCACAATCTATCAAATCTCCATGTAACAAGTGCTGGTCCTAGTGATCTTGCCGGGTTCATTGATCCTCCTGAGACGGGCCTACGCAATAAATTAGTCCAAATTTTTTATACTGACCAAACTTCATGATTTTTCCGACTATTTGATTTAAATATGTTATACCCCGAGACAAGGACTCCCAAACATATAGCCCCTCCAGCAACAAATCCAGACACATATTTGAGCTGCATAAATGGCTTGCTAATTAGGACAAAATCCCAAACAAAAAAAATGACAATGTTGGTCTTACCGATTGCAATTCGTTGAACAACGATGTAGTCATGAAGAGCACGATGAACGTCGCGACGAGCTCCACCAAGAAGGCGTCGATCCACCCCCGACGGGCTGGCGTCGTCAGCATCAGCTCCGGCTTGATGTCGTACACGAACTGCCCTGCGTACGTCGCCAGAACCGACCCCCCTACTTGTGCAATAACATACAATGGAACCTTAAAACACACAAACATTATACATCAAATTAGTTATTCTTATGATATTTTAGTCTTATTTTATCATGTTACATACCAAAACAAGAGAACTCATCCCAAAAAAGCAGACTGCCCGAATAAAGAGAGAGAAAGTTCATTTGGTATTATAATTAAACCTAACATCTGTTGTCTTACACAACCGATGTGGGACAAGTGACGTTCGTGTTAACCTTAGACCAAGGGAAGGGGCCGGCCGTTGCAAAGGCGATTGTGACTGCAGGGTTGATATGAGCCCCGGAAATGGGGCCTATCGAGAAGACGATCACCACCACAGTAAGACCTGCGGTCGCTGCATATTCCAAAAGCCCGGTTTGAATCCCCATCGAATTCAGGTTTCCGATTATCCCACTAATGCAGAACATCAACACGAACGTCCCCACAGCCTCGGCCGCCACCTGCACTAAATATATAACTTAGCTAACTGTTTTTACGCGGTACAAAACGCTCAAGCCAAAAAGATGACGCGCTTTTACCATTCGGACAAGGCTGAGATTTGTGGGAGGACCATCGGCTGAAGACATGTTTTATTATCTAAATTAGAGTTGGGGGTGAAGATGATCGGACCTACAACATATTTTTTTCAAGATTTTGGAAGATAGAAGTTTTGGTGTGGATCAGTATTTTGTTGATACATATTTGTTAGGATTTTAAGTGGAAAAATGGCACGCAATTCTTGCGTTGCTCCCATAATATAACTTTTCACCTTTAAAAATGACTCATGCTTCTTGAATGTCACATTTAAACAAAAGGAGCCTTCTAACTGCTCCTTATCATTCACCAACTTGGTAGGTCGACGACGGCGTTAGAAGGCATAAAGAGTGCGATGGGATCGATCAACTAACATTAATCCCCGACTCCGCTTGAATCTGCCATTGGTTTTTGTATCTTAACATCATCTTCTGTGTACTATATTTAGGATCATTATCTTTTACTATTTCTTGACACATTTAATGTCAAATAATGACATAATTCACATACTTGTGATTATGATCCCATTTCATATAACAAAATTCTAGATCTCCCTATCCATTAATAGACATAATTTCATCTACTCCACAACTCTTAATGGAGTAGTAGTTATCATACTACATCAAGAATGCTTGTTACATCACACAAAAGAAGGAAACCTATAAATGTAAAATAGAAAACCTCACAAGATTAGAACTACAATCCCACAACTATACTAATCGAGAATTAAACCAAAAATGAGTTCCCTCTCCTAAACAAAGCATCAAAAAATCTCCCTATCCATAGAAGATGCTTCAAAATCAGAGCACTTCTTCTCTCCCTTCAACAAGGAAGCAAATCCAAGCATGGAGTTTCCCAAGTTGAACTCAAGCAGATGATCCTCAATCTGATAGCCACCAACAACAATTGACTCCCTAGGATTCGGACCACCATCCAAGAATCCCAAACACATCACTTCATCATTCACCACCACCATTGAATTCTCCCCATGAATCCTCCACTTCACCAACTCACTTTGCAGAACAAGATCAACAATCGGAACATTCTCCATATGTGATAAACCAAAACACACTTCAAATGGAGCCACGGGTGGCACTAAACTCAGATTCATGGAGATTGCAGCACTAACATAGGACTCAACAAATGCAGCATAAATCTTGCTCTCAAATGTAGTGTAAGGAGCAATGGTACTAATCTTGGCACCAAGAATCCCTTTTTGCAGCAAAGGGAGTTTCTTGCCAGAAACCTTGATTGAACTGACATCAATGTAATAAAAGCCTTCACCTTTCTTGGAGATTAGAGGTGTGAACAACATTGAGCTTGAGATTTGGGGGCTCCCACCGAGGAAGACCGCACCTTTTTGAGGGGACAGACACACTGAGAATCTCCTCTCAAAGAATCCAAAAGTAGTGGAGAATTGTGATGGGAGTGAGATTCTTGAGTCTCCCAACCCTAGCATGCCTCTAGCACCATGAGCCAAGCCCTTGAGCAGCAAGTTTGGAGAGGATAAAAACAAGAATTTCTCAGTCTTGGCAAATGAAGAAGGCCCAATCCCATCCCAGAACTCCATAGCTAACACATCCTCAGTCAGATCTCCAGATGTGGAAGTTCTTGAAATTGAATTCTCTGCCAGCAAGGTACAACCTTTGGAGTTGTACTCTGCTCCACCGCCTTTAATTGACTTAGCCATGGAGCACTTGAGCGAGCAGGGCTGGTGAGACTGGGAAGCTGATTTGAGCTCGGAGGCCATCCAAAGAGAAGGGCCGTTTAGGTCAAGCACGAGATTGGCTGAATCGAGATTTTCTCCCATGGAAAGATGAGCTACGTATTGAAGAGTTGAGGGATCTTTGGAAACGGGAAAGATTGCAGCTTTTGGCAAGGTGGGAGTGTGGGGAAGGGAGGTGGCTTTCGAAATGAGTAGAATGAGAGGAAGCAGAAGAAGCAAGAATTGAGCAGAGCAAGCCATGTCTGTGTTGTGTGTGAGAGAGAGAGAAAGAGAGAAAGAGAGAGAGGTCTGAATATCAGTTTGATTGTGGCGAAAGGCCGCAGTTCAGGTCTTGAGATTAAAGTTAACTGTCATTTTTTTTATGTGTATATCAGTATATGTATAGTACATTAATATTATACGAATTAAATTACGAAAATTCATGAATTATTCTGGTAAAGAAAAGAAGTGGGACATTTGCGATATTTTCCATGAATTTAGTGGCTAGACTACTACCATCACGGTTTTCACATGTGTATGTCATGTTAATTTGTTAACGCTTATTGTGAGATATATAATTACTCCACTTCAAAAGAAGTGTAAGTAGTATAATACTCTGAAATGAATATTCAGAAGTACTATAAATATTGGAGCATTACTTGACTTAATTAGTTCTTAATATTGACTTACTTTGAAGGTCTTTGAATACTAGTAATCTGATTAAATAAACTTATGTCTGGAGCCTGCAATTGAAATAAAAATTACTACTAATAAAAGAGGGCTACGGTAAGTGAGACAAATAAATTGGGGTAGTAGTTATTTTATTTGAATTATTAAGTGTTTGCAGCCCATCACAGATAAGCCACGTTGATTAAATGAGTTGATAATATATTTTTTATTTTTAAATGTGGGAGTGGGGAAAAAGGGGAATTGGCTATTATTTTTAAACGAGAGCATATACTTGGAATCATGTTAATATTTGAAAGAAGATATGCTCAAGAATAATAGCATATCCAATTATCCAATTCTTTTATCTGGGCCATCACATCAGCACACCATATCATCCATGAAACACCTATCTTTGATATCTGGATTTCGATTTCATTGCTTTTCATTTTCATTTTCATTTTCATTTCGATTTCAATTTCGATTTCGATTTAAAATGATTTAATACGGAGTATTTTATTATATTATATACTATAATTTATATTTAATTTTAACTTATAAATCTTATCCCATCTGACATAATTAATTTCAAATAATGTTGAATTAATTCAATTTCGAACGACTTGGATAAAGACCATGTAAAATTATATTTCATTTTAAAAAGAATTTTTTATATCGATTATCAAGTTTAATTCATTAAATGATTGAAAAAATTAAGTGAGTTGCACTTCATTGAGTATCGAATATAGCCGATCAGGTGTTGGAATACTTGGTACCCAAGTATTTATTTTTTCAATAACTACATCCGTCATGTCTCCCTAATTATGTCGAAAATAGCGGGTATTCGAATTCCAATAGATTGATTCTTCCTACCGGTCTTCTTATTCTTCACATATAGCCTTACTAGATTTCATCTTTCTCGTTCATTTAGGGCTTTGGATTTCCCCGGAGCATCAATGTTTTTTCTTCGGACTCTTCTCTTGCTAGGTTTCGATTTGTTGCAAATGATTTTGCACAACAGCTTCAACACACTTCCTCGTTGCTTCGGACTGTACAAATAATTTCCCTAAATTTGTTCTCTATTAATATACTCCTACAAGTATAAAGATGAAAGATATCCACTAGTTTGTGCAAACATTTTTGGATACGCGACTTCCTAAGTTTATGTGGCTTGGAGATTATTAGTACTAGTATGAGTTTGAAGATGAAAGCATCAAATTAATGAATTGACAACAATTTTTTGTCAAATTAGAATTTGATTCTTATTCTATTTTTAAAATTTTGTATGAATTTGTGCAAATGGTTTTTGTGGTTTATTCCAGTTTCATGCTTTTATGTTTTTAAATTTGTGGCATGGACGCAAAAAATATGATAGAATTCCGAAAATCAATGTGAAAAGGAAGATGATGAATAGAGCGGCTCAATTTGTAAAACCTAGAGAGAATAAATGAATAGATGAATATATTTGAGGAAAATAAATACTTTCAGAGACAGGAAAAAAGATATGTGCTGACGTAGATCAAGGAAAGAGACACTCAGCAAATGGCCGACGTGGGAATGAGGCGCTCTCACAGACGCTTAAATTGGTTGTGCAGCATATCTTTTCTCTACATATAATATAGGTTGACATAAATTAATGGCATTGGAATTGGCAGACAATTGGTTTGGTCATCACACATTATTAGATAAAGCTCGTGTCGGGTCGAAGTAGAACAATATTTGGGGGACAGAGGAGTAGTTTCTAATTCAACCTCTAAGTTTGGTAGTCAGCTAAATCAAGAAGCACCTGTTAATCAAGAAGCGATTTGCTTCACCTTACACAAAATGTGTTGAATAGGTAAACTTGAAGTGCACATTTTGTAATTACTCCTTAATTAATCTGCATATTCTTTACTGTCTAAAATGTTTGTTATGAATAAAACATAAGATTAAAAGACTTTCACTAATTATATAATCTCATGCTCATATAATTTGATTACCAATACGATAACCAATACAATTATTGAATGAAGTTTGAAATGAATGATATGAGAATACACTGCTGGTAAGCATTCTGAGAGAAACTTACCTCTGAATTTTCAATGACGACGTTCTTACCAATTTGAGCATTCTTGTCAATGATGCATTCTCTGCAAATGGAGAAATGTGAGAATGAAATAATGTGAAAGAATTTTTGAGGATTTACTCATAAATCAAACTGTCTGTACTTGATTCTTGTATTCTCTCCAATTCCTACAGGTACTTTTCCCGTTGATAAAGCATAGGCAATCTCTGAATCAGTTTCGTAGAAGTCAGCCCCGAGCATCACTGTATCCTGCAATAACCACCAAGCTTAGCAAACACTTTATGTGGACAAAATTACCGAACTCTGAAACAGGTAAGATCTAACCTGTAGATGGCAATTGGAGTTTATTCGTGAACGGATACCAACAACACTGTGCTCGACTAAGCAACTTGTCAAGAAACTACCATGTGAAACTATAGAATCAACAATCTGCAAAACAAAAATAGATGTTGATACAGAGTAGAATCTCCTTGGAGTGGCTTTTGAAAGTGGTGTGGTGTGCAATTTTAAGACTCCCGGTCATGCAAAAAGTGTGAAACCTTGCTGTCATCTATCTTTGATGGTGGCAAGTTTCTTCTAGATGTGTAGATTGGCTTTGTAGCATCATAGAAGCTGAATCTTGGTGGCTGAATTGACAAAACATTGCAAGAGAAAAACATCAATATTAAGTTATACATCGTTCATCCATGTCGATCATCTACGAGAGCTTAAGTGATGATGACATCTTTATAGAGAAAAACTTTGCACTTCAGGAAACTTACATGTTCTGTAAGGGCTAGGTTTGCTTCAAAAAAGGAACGTATTGTCCCGATATCTTCCCAGTAGTCGTTAAATAGATAAGCCTGCAGACACATGTAATGGTGAAATTGTATTCTTGAAGTACTAATTGTGTGTTAGTGAAGGAATCTTTAGAGGACCTGAATATGGAACTCTTTAGCTGATGCAGGGATTATTTCTGAACCAAAGTCATTCGCAGTTGGGAAACACTGTCTTAAGAAACGGAACAGCAGACAGCACTAAACTAAGCCTTGACATATTTGATAACACAGATAATTGTATTCAAGTGAGTTTTATCCTTACCTTAAAAGAATGAGAAGTATGTCCTTAAAGACATAAACTCCCATTGAAGCTATATAAGGCTTCTTCTCCGCCTCTTCTTGCGAGAGTCCAAGAACTGTTGTGTCTACTGCCTGAAATTTACCACTGTAATTGCTTCCATCCATAACTTAGAAAAGGACAAAGTATATGTAACTAAAATTACCATTCCTTTCAACTCATTTCCCCTCGGTTTTTCACTGAATGAAAGGACTCTTCCTTTATTGTCAATCTTCATCAAACCAAAATCTGAGGCACACCTATCATGAAAAGAGTTGAATTTCATGAAATACTTGTATTTGTGCACAAGAAAACACCAAAGTCGACAGTTACTGATGTGGACTTATATCTGTGTAAACAAATGCAAAATGCAAGGATGCTTGGCCATGGAAATCGATTACTTCTGAAACTGAAACATGCTAACAGGAACGTAATGCTTAGCATCTACTTATAGTTAGCTTGGAAACTGTTAGTAAGTGTTATGTTGTGGAAAAAGTGTTATACCTTTAATCGATAGGTAAGCACAATAAAGTAATATCTGCCCAACTCTGGCGGTAGACTGCAAAAAACACCATCTTATGCCATGTTAATGCTTGAAATATATAGATGTTGCGCTACATCTTTGTATTGCAGCTTACCTGAACAAAGTCCATGTAGTCCATCATGTACAAGTGATCACCAGATAGAATGAGAACATCTTCGATATCTTTACTTCTTGGATCCTGCAGTGCATTGAATTCTTCATATAAATACCATACATTTTGCAGGTTGTTTAGAATTTAGATCATCTTTCCACCCGAAAAAACTCTAGATACATAATACTCATACCTCAAAAAGCCAGTGGAATTGCCTCCACAGCATCTGCAGTGCCTTGAAACCAACTTTTACCTGCCTGTCCTGGAGTTTGAGTGGCAGCTAAAACCTGCCATAGTAAGTACTCATCAGTCAGCTAACTATGCACAAAATAGCCTCTCCTCGAAGAGCTGTCCGTGATTGTCCTTTTCAGTGTATCTATAAATGTATACCTAAAATCTAAACAAAACAAAAAAAAAAAGTTAATATGAAAGATCGATTCTTATTAAATTGAGTCTAAATTACTAATAACATTACTTGTATACCTCTCATGATTTCTATCTCAGTCCAATTGCAAGAAGTCAAGTCTCGGGTGCAATTGGCCCATCTCGGAGTTTTAGTGTTTTTAGGGTACACATTAATAGATAACTGTGACAAGTGGTTGAAAAATTAAAAATTATATATATAAACAACAAAGATTAATATAAATAATAACTATTACGTACACTATAAGATTACCCATATACCTGATATTGGTCAAATGCTGATTCGATCAAAAACATTGGGGTTTGGATATCTTGGAGCAAATTTTCAGAAAAAAACACTACAAATACAAATAATGATTATGGGGAATACATAATTATAATATCTGAAAAAGTAATGAGGAGCTATTTTTACCAGAGTAGGACTATATTTAGAAGTGCATGGTGTGGGTAACGTATTTGCCAAACCCTATACATACACATAGCAAAAATGATGAATTAATATATGAATATACGTCTTAACAATATGTACTAGATTATATAACAAAGTAAAATGAAATGTGTACTAGATTATATAACAAAGTAAAATGAAATAAGAAGACTACATACATGATATGATACCACACCAAAGAATAGGCTTTCTCTGACATCAGCGCCCAGAAAATGCTCTCTGGTGAGCCAAATAAAATTAATCAACGACATAGTTTACAATTTTATACTCTAATAAATTAATATTGATAATTGGGTAATTAGTTTAGATAGTCTTTACCCGTGTATAAAAATCCCCGAATCCGATACGCATTTCACCCTAGTTGTATTCTAAAACAAGGCTTGAAACCTATCACAATGTAAAATTGTGGCTAGTCCACCTGCCGAAGTGCCAAACAATAATGCCTATAGAGAAAATATAAACTAATACGATCAAATAGAAATTAGAATTTATTTAATCCAAAAGTTACTATAATTTAATAATACGTACATTTTTAGCATTTCCCATTCCGATTCGCAGCAACTCATCCAATCATCGCATCGTAAATTCGTAGACCTCTATAAGTCAGGTTGTCCTTCTGCGAAATGTTTTAGAAATCGACAAAATTAGTGAAGTGATGTAGCTATCGGTATGGTACAATTTTAGGGCTAAACTGGACAAGTCAGCCTACTTGTTCGTGACTAAAGACGTCAAATTGTCCAATCCGGTTTTTAAAAGAGTGCAAGTTAAATTAGTTAACTAATTGTTCTTATTGGACATACGGAAGAAATTTAAAAACTTACTGGGTCCACGTCCTCAATATCGGACATGAAGGATGAGTGTATCATAAGCGTGTGTAGTGGTTTCAATGTGTATTTAGATACAAAGGGGAAGTAGAATTATACTTAAGGAGACGGAGACGAGTTCACAGCTGGCGATGTTGTATAAATAGGCGGAAGTGAGGGTTCCAAAAAGTTTTTTCTTTATATTTATCTTCTTCAATTTTTTTATAATTTTCAAAATATATCAATATTTCTTCCTAAAATTTCACCGTAGCAGAGTATATTGTCGAGTGTTATGAGCTGAAGGGGCTGAAAAATCTGGAAATTGGAGAGTTGTAGGAAAAAAATGGATGTCACAACTCGCACTTCGAAGAAGACGACGGTTGTAATAGTATGGGAAATTTACCGGACATTAGATAATTTGCACAGTCAGAAATTTAACAAGACATTAGATAATAGTAACTTTACCGGACTGTGCAAATTTCCCAAACTATCGGGTTGGGTCGGTTGGGAAATTTGCACAGTCAGAAACTTGCACAGTCGGAAATTTGCACAGTCGGATGGGAAATTTGCACAGTCTATATGACTTTTCATGCAACAATTAAAGCTCACGGAGAAAAACAAATTATCTTGAAAGTTCATGACTTTACAGGCAATTTGCTCAAATTAAAAAGACTAAGCCCAAATAGCCAACAACTAAAATACTAAGCCCAATAGCCTACAGTGAACGATTTAAGGCACACACAGAGAGAGAGAGAGTTGTAAATTGCATTAATTCATTAAATAATTAAATGTAAAACTGTTTCAACTAAATTTTTTATACTAGTTCCTAATTCAACCTCTAAGTCGGTTAGTCAGCTAAACCGTCAAACCACATCTTCCAGCTGGTTGTGATCCTCTCTTTTGCATCCTTTGCATGCATAGTCAGATACGCGTGCGTGTAATTCACGTGCCACACTTTTTCCCCAAAAGTAGCTTCATTGACAGTGATAGTACAGTTTTTTGGCAAATTGTTGAGCATATCCGTTTCCTGAAATCCGCTCCGATCATAGTACGAATCGCCCACTGCACGTGCTATCGTCTGAAAAATACAAGTAAAATTAAATTAGTAGTGTGTGACCAAACAAATTGTGTCTAAGAGATTAAAATGTTAGATACTTAAATAGTTTCACTTACTTTGTTAGCATGTACATTGCCAATCAACGAAGAGCATGTTAAACCCCGTGTGTCTTCCATGTGGCCATGTCGATAGCAACTATGCACAAAATAGCCTCTCCTTGAAGAGCTATCCGTGATTGTCCTTTTCAGTGTCCTTTTAAAAGAGTGCAAGTTAAATTAGTTAACTAATTTTTCTTATTGGACATACGGAAGAAATTTAAAAACTTACTGGGTCCACGTGCGGACATGAAGGATGAGCCGTCACAGTAGAAGATCTTGAACACGTGCTAATTGTAGAAATCTGAATACATACATACAACATTAAAGTTACTATAAACTTGAAACCAAAGAAGTCAAACTGCGATTTGAGACAAATTTAGATATACATATAATATAGATCGACATGAATAGCCTTTAGTGATTTTTTCCGATTTTTGAAAGTTTAGTATATATAACTCTGGATTAACTATAGGCCATTAGATGACTCAAATCAAATGGCTTTTAATTTGGTATTAGTTATTTCACTAAAATAGTTAATAATTGATCATGCACACCTATATATGTATATATATACTTGGATTCAAGGTCGAGTTATTATCAAGCATCCCATTGAAGAAATAGGTGCCATTAGCCAACGATATCAGCCTAGCACTACTTCCAATAGGACGTGTGGATCTATCGAGGCAACCACCCGTGCTCCCACACCACGCGCCACCCTTTGAAACTCGTAATAGTTAGTCTTATTATCATAAAGCCAAAAATAATACACTAGCACTTATGAACTCAACAACATTAAAAATTAATGATAAAGCCATGAGCAACTGATAAAATCTATGTAATTTTAAAATATAGATAAAAATCCAATTACGAACTCAAGCTCAATATATAAATTGTGAACTATTTTTAATTCTCATACTGTGCAGATCAAATGATTGATATTACACATATATGTGTACATTCAAATTAAGTGATACAAGTTTTCATTCAATTGAATCTATCTATCCATGACATTTCACAAAAAAATTCGAGGAAGTTGTTCAAATTTATATACCTCTAGAATCACGTGCCAGTTGTCGACGCCTTCCCCAACCCGGGGCTGTAGGCATAGGCCGGAGGTGTGCCGTCTAGACAGACTATTCAAAAAGAAATTGAATAGTTAGCTAAAGGAATAATGAATTACTAGTACATATATATGTACGTACCCGCTCCCTTGGAAATGGCCGTCTCTAGAACAAATATCGTGACGTTGTGGGCTCCTTCGATTCCGACCGCAACCAAAAATAATGTAATCAGCAGTAGCAAGCTAGCCATGACTTCTGCACAATGATTAAAAAAAATTGAAGTGTGTTTATGATGTTGTTTTTATAGATAATAGTAGAATTTAGTCACCACACTTACTACTCATAAGATAAATCACAAAAAAGATACGGAACAATTTTTTTTAACAATTCCAAGAAAATCATACATCTTCCCTACATCATTCTTTATACCATATCTCAAGTTCATAATCATCCAACACTAAAAGGATACTGGAATAAAATTAACAAAATCACTTTCACTATTCACAACAGATTACTATCACACACAGACACAAAGGGGAAGTATAATTATACTTACGGAGACGGAGACGAGTTCGGCGATGCTGTGTAAGTAGGCGGAAGCAGTGGGCGCACGCAGTGAGATTGCTTGTATGAGATTGCTTCGTGTTAGATGGTGATTTCAAGCGGCTATCGATGGTGACGCCGTCGGCGAATGGCGATGCCCACAACTTTGAAAAAAATGAATGCCTACGGTTCATTACCTTGAGTTTTCGGCGATGTCTCGTGCAATTGAGGCCTCGACGCCATTGACGGTCACGGAATTGAAGGTTTCTTCTGTGGAGGCGAGATGGGATTAAAATTACGCGCAGCGCTAGGGTTTCTCTACCAATATCCCTTTAGGGGGCGTTTGATTGCCCTGATAGCCCTAGATATGACCCCAGATATAGGCGTTATCTTGTTTTTGATTGCCCCGATATACATATCCAAAGATCCGGTATACAACCACCAACCCGGTTTCATTTAAGATACCTCCACACCAAAACTGTATAACCCTGCCCAGGCGGAAGCCTCCGATATCACCATATCTTGGAGATCCAGTTTGTGGAATTCTTACGCCTTTGTCTAAAACACCCTTCTTCATCACAGAAAATCTGATCGGCTACATTATTCGACGGGATTAGCAAGTTGTCTGCATTCTACACAATTTTTGTTCGTCGCCAAAGCTTATTGGTATCTCATGACCGTCGCCGATTGAAGGTTAGCCGCATGCGTAATTCTCTTTTGTTTTGAATGATGTTTTTTTCCGGTGGATTAATCAAGCCGTCAATTAATTAGCAGGTCCGGCAATCAGGGTAGCTTCAATATTCTTCGGGAATATCGTTCAAGCTTTAGATCTCCATGGATAACCCAGATAATTCTCGTGAGGTAACCAATATTAATCCCAATTTAATTTAAAATAGTTCAACTTAATTCCGACTAATTGGCCGCCTTGGTGACTTTCTATGTGTTTTGCTGAATTTAATTAAATCAATCTACATTTTGCGGCTGTGTGTATAAATTTGTATAAATTTGAGTATTCACTGGACGCACAGATTATCTAAGTTTCTACATCAATGTGTGATTTTTTTGTTTATTTTAAATGCTATCTTTAATCCAAAAGTGCACTGAAATTTCCAAAACTCTTCGACATTCCTTGATGGACTGATTTCTGATAAGTTCATATCTTTGGGATTCTAGTATTTGCTTGCCTAAATGTTGTGTTATGTGGAATTTATTAATGAATACTCTTTCAATAACTGTTGCTACATTGTCTTTATGATTAAATTGTCTTTCTGACCCTCAAATATATCATTGGATTTATCAGGGTGATGGTATGCAAAATGAAATGACAACCGTCTTGATTTTGTTAGAGGAGATTATACGTAACTATCAAATAAACATGATCCTCATCTCTTTTATGATCACCTTGCTTTCCCCGCAAACCCGAAAGCGTAAGCGTTGGGACAGACTAGGTCAGTCAACTGTGTTAGATTCAATACCTGCCCATATACGTAATTTGGATAGGCTAGTTCGTGTTACAGATAGGGCATGTGTGGATAATTTAAGAATGGATAGGAACACTTTTGGGCGGCTGTGTCATATTCTCCGTGACCGTGTAGGATTAATTGATCAGAGGGTGACAGTGGAAGAACAAGTTGCCATGTTCTTATGTGTGCTTGCCCACCACAAAAAGGTTCCTATAGTTGGTTATAATTTCATGAGATCCTCCCAGACCGTTTCTCGATACATACACATTGTGCTCCGCGGTGTGCTCACGCTTCACAACCTTTTTTTGGTGAAGCCCGTGCCTATAGATGATGCATGTTCTGACCGACGTTGGTCTTGGTTCAAGGTATATTAACTTTTATGTACCCATTGTTGAATTGTAAATATACTTGACTAGTTTTGTATTGTTTGTATAGGGTTGTCTAGGCGCATTAGACGGAACGTACATCAATGTATATGTCCCGACAGCAGACACGCCCCGATACCGTAACAGAAAAGGTCACATCACAACCAACACTCTAGCTGTGTGTGATCCACAGCTTCGTTTCATTTACCTCCTACCTGGATGGGAAGGGTCTGCTGGTGATTCAAGGATTTTACGGGATGCAATAACCAGACCATTAGGTCTCAAAGTGCCTAAAGGTGAACTACATACGATTCTCTTCAAAATTCTAATGACTTCATTAAACAATTTCTTCACATATTTGAAATCTTTTATAGGTTGCTACTACCTCTGCGACAATGCGTACCCAAACGCAGAAGGTTTTTTGACACCATATAAGAGCGTGCCTTACCATCTAAAAGAATGGGGCATCGGAAGACAGGCACCACAAACGCCGCAGGAATTGTTCAACTTACGACACACGAAGGCACGGAATGTCATCGAAAGATCGTTTGCCGTCTTGAAGATGCGCTGGGGGATTCTTAGATCTGCAAGCTTCTACCCCATAGATGTTCAAACTGGTCTGATTATTGCATGTTTTCTACTTCACAACTACATACGCAAAGAAATGGCGATTGACCCGGTCGAGGCAGAGTTGGAGAACGAGGCTGACATTGAAGACGATAGCGACAACGAACACATTGTGGGTGGTGATCATATCAGTAGCGTCGAGCCTTCGGCATCATGGACCAAGAAACGGGATGATATGGCAAACGCCATGTGGGCCGAACGATATCATGTGTAATTTTTGTTTTTCCTCTGGTTGCTTTGAACTGAGCTTCACAACTTTTGCAATTTTCCCCTTACTCGGAGTCTTTCAATTCGGATTTGTACTTTACCTTCCATACGGTTTCATGATTCATTTGGGTTTAATGGTGAATGGTTTATTTATAAATCATCCTCAGGTTCCCAAATTTTGATTGATGTTTCTTTATATTTGGAAACAAGAGCATGAACAATATTGATTAGAATAGTTTTAAATGATGAAAGGTGTATTTATTAATCATCCCCGGGTTGCCAATTTTGAATGGTTTTAATTTATATTTGAACCAAATAGCTGGAAAAATTAGCATGGTTTATAATGATGAATCGTTGAGATATTAATCAACCCCTGGTTGCAAAAAATTTCATACGAGATGAAAGAGAGCAGAGCAGAGCATTCTAACTACTTATTATCCATTTCTAAAACAATATGCAACACATCAAACTACCGTTTTGGACTCTATATTTCTGTTTTATGCGCTATGCATTATTCGTAAGTATTATTCTTAAATTTGCAACCTTTAATTCTATAATATATTAGCTTCTTGTGGGTATGGAATGTAGGGTGCAATTTAAATAATTTAATACCAAGTACGGGTGCGAAAATGTGTTAAAATAAAATCATTTGTGACCCTAAGTAACAATTCTTGATTATAGTTTATGAATAAATAAAAGGAAAGGATTGCGAACGGAAGATTAGTATAAACAATGCTATTTGTGATTATAAATTATTAGTAATTGAGTTTGGAATAGTGCTTTGAATATGAACGACGTAAATTATGCAACGTTTTTGAACTCCAATGCAAAAATTCATATTGTGCATCAGATAAATAATGGAGTAACATGTAGTGGTGCTCGACATAATTTAATGAATATTTTATGACCACAAACTAAGATTAGTGATAATTACACATACAAAAAAAAGAGTTCTAGATCAAATGGAATGTGGGTAAGATATGGAGCATGTCATACAAAAAAAAGGAGTTCTAGATCAACGTCAAAGCGTTCGAGTAATAGGAGAATCCACGATAAAAAAATTAAGAGTTGCAGGGAAGCATATACAATCTCCATATGTAAATGCATCCACAACTCAATAAGTCCTAACATGTCAAATTAGTTGACTCAATTCAAATAGATTGAGTTCGAACAGTCCAAAAAGCAGAGCTACTAACTTAAGTTTGACAAAACATAACCACAACAACAATGTTGGTGTGCCTTTGATTGTTATATCATGCGATCAGTCTCCAATAGATCGAACACAAAAGCCGCCCGTGCAGTCTCCGGCAATCCTCGAAAGAGGTCCATGAGTTCGGGTTCTTTCACCAGCTGCTTCGACACATAGAACTGCAATTTCAGAGATAGGCCTGGAATACCTTTTAGTTGCTCGAACACTTCGGACCTCTTGGTGCTAAGATCGAACTCATACCCAATCCTTGATGAAATCTCTTTTAGTCGCTCGTTTGTGTCGCTATGTATCTGACCCATGAGACTTAGGATTCCATCCATCTTGTCGTCTACTTTGCGCTTCTTCACAACCTTCTTTACCATCTTCTTCCCTGCCCCTGATCCAGACCCAGTTACAGCGTCTCCAGAAGTTACTGGGACCCCCCCTGCCCCAACTCCTGCACCAGAACCAGCCCCAGGCACACCGCCCTCGGTAACGGACTGACTCTCGTCCATCATCTCAGGTAGGACCCCAGTCGGGAAGACCTCATCTGGAAACAAGTCCTCTACTGTCATGTGTTGGGATATACCATCCTCGCCTGGCAACTCATCCTTATTACCGTAGATTTGGCCAACAGCAGCACCAACGTCAACTCCCCGTTCTCCATCGGCACGATCTATTCCAAATATCTCCTTCCAGTCCTCAAATTGAGGCCACAATTTGTTCCTCATGTATTTCGCATGTCTGTCTTTCTAGTGGAAACAATTCACAACAATCTATCAAGATTCAACAACCAAAACGCTTGGCAATGATACAATATGCAAGATTAATTCAATTGGTTAAATGCAATCCTACTATGATGGCAGAGAAAAACAACGAACCTTCACGAATTGCATCCACTGCTCATCATCGCATTCAATTTCATATGTGCCGTCAGAATTAAACCCAATACCGCTGTGATTCAGCATCATCTTCAGTGAACCATAGTGCATCTTCCAAGTTGTTATCTTTGAGTAGATGTGTGGGTGTGGCAATATATTTGTATTTGGAAACTCACGCTTAATGGCCTCCCTCGCCCGAACTAGATAACCATTACGGAATCCATTATCGGATTTCCAACCGTTCGCTGCCAACTCCTTTAGCGTTGCCATTAGGATTTCTTCCTCCCGAACCGACCAGATACGCCTTGACCTTTCCCCTTTGACGTGTTGGTTTGAGGCCAAGTCGTTGCTACCTATCCAAGTGGACAAACCAAATATGTTCACATCAAATGACATTGAATTTTACCCTTATTCAGTGATCAAATAGTGTAAAGTAATACAAGATTACCCTCTGGGCTACCATCTTCATCACTTAATCCCATTTGTGTGGAGGCCATATCATCCAAGATTGTTGAGCTTTTTTTTTTATCACAGATGCTGCACAACCAAATTTTCAAGTAATTTGAATCACCACATACACATTATCCTTCCACTTCCAGCATATACAATACCAAACAATATCATAATGCATTACAAAACGGGCAAACCATATACTCAACACTTTCCACAAATCAGAGAGGGGAACACACCTTCGGGCCAGATCAATTTCACCCTTCAAATAATAACAAACGGCTGAACAAATTGAGTTCACTAACGACATAACACAAATCAACCATGTACACAACAGATGGGAGTTCAATACAACATCTTGTCCCACCACATTCAACATTCAATTAACAAATGGCGTAGATAATTGTTAACCTAGACACAAAACGGCATACATAAAAGCAAACCTACCCACAACTCGAGCATACAAAACAAATTCTGGGCCGAACAAAACAATCCTTCGATTATTACGGAAACGATAATAAAACTACAACAACACTTACACACCGTCGCGAAATTGCTTGTTGGTTACTAGGTAATGGCAAAGTTCCGCTTTAATTTCACTCCACAGCCATCCTCAGCGCATATATGATGTATTGGCGCGCGAATTTGGGCGAATTTGGGTTTGGGAGCCATTTTTTATTTTCGCAGGGTATAAGGTAGGGTTGGGAGGGTTAACATCGTCATTATTTTCAGGATAAAAATGACATTCCGTTTTCATATCGTAAGTTTGTGTGAGGTCAATCAAATCAAGTACTATAAGAAGTCTAATGAAGCTTATCAGGGCAACCAAAAATCAAAGTGAGATATGACTATATCATCATTATCATGAAAAATCATATAGGATTACCCTATCACACAAAGCCCAATCAGGGCAATCAAACAAGCCCTTACTATGTTATTAACTTGTTTATTCAATATATTGATAGGTTTAATTACATGTTTCGTACAAAATATTTTATTTTTATTTCAATTTAGTAAAGAATGTTAAGTTTATCTATTCCATACCGAAAGTTACATTAGTGTTTTAAATTAATACATTCTGTTAAATATTTTAAACATCGTTAGTTAGTTTATAATTTGTCCAATTTATCATCATAATAAAAGAAGGGTTATTAGCCTGTTAAATACACGAATTTTTAATATTTTCTGATTTTTCCTCTGAACTTTATTTTTTTTATGTAAATACACGAACTTTGTACTTTTTTGATTTGTCACCAAAATTAAAAATCAAAACTTATGTGGCAAATTGAAGCCTACGTGACATTCAAAACGACGTCATTTTTATTTTAAATTACTAAAATCAAAACGACGGATAGTTTTGAATGCCACGTAGGTTTCAATTTGACACATAAGTTTTGATTTTTAATTTTGGGGAAAAATCAGAAAAGTACAAAGTTCATGTATTTACATTCAAAAAGCAAAGTTCTGAGGAAAAACCAGAAAATATTGAAAGTTCGTGTATTTATAGGCTAATAACCCATAAAAGAATAATTAGAAATTTATTACAATTTATCACACTAAAAAAATAACAGTCAATATCAATTCTTCCAGCAAATGATCTTGGTTTAAAAAAAAGTTATGTCAATATACTCTATTTTTTTATTGTATTATTTATAGAACCCAATATAAAATAAGTCCATATTTCATCTTTAAAAAATGGCTAATTTGAGTTTCAAACAATCAATAAGTCAATATTTAATTTTTACAAAAAAGATTCAATATTTGTATCTCCATTGTTACATGAGAAAGCTTCGACAATAAAATGCAACGCTAATTTGATGGTGAAGAGTCGTGATTTTTTTTCTATGTGTTTTTCATTTTTTGTGAGTAATAAAAATAATTATGTTTGAAATAATTAATGAAAAGTTTTAATTAGAACTTTTTGTACAAATTTGAAATATTGATGAAACTTTTTGTATGTGTAATGTAATTGGATGTAACGGTGTTAGTAAGGACTTAACGGGATGTATTATTTTGGAACACTAAGTAAACCTTTTGTACGAAACATGTAACTTAATACTTTTTTGTACTAAATTGAAGCAAAGGTAAAATATTTTGTATAAAAACATGTAATTACCCTACTTAGTGTAAGTATTAAGTTAATAAGTTTTGTATAAATAATAAGAGTAACAATTTTGGGCTTATGAATGTCTGCATTTGTTGGCCTGCTCAGAATTATGAAAATATTGTAATTGGCTTATTCTATTTTTAAAATTTTGTATGAATTTGTGTAAATGGTTTTTGTGGTTTATTCCAGTTTCATGCTTTTATGGTTTTTTAATTTGTTGCATGGATGCAAAAAATATGAGAGAATTCCAAAAATCAATGTGAAAAGGAAGATGATGAATAGAACGGCTCAATTTGTAAAACCTAGAGAGAATAAAATAGATGAATATATTTGAGGAAAATAGATACTTTGAGAGACAGAAAAGAGAAAAAAGGAAAAAAGATATGTGCTGAAGTAGATCAAGGAAAGAGACACTCAGCAAATGGGCGACGTGGGAATAAGGCGCTCTCACAGATGCTTAAATTGGTTGCGCAGCATATCTTTTCTCATATGGAGTACTTCAAAATATATGATTGAGTTCTTTTAAACATTACATTTATAAAAATATACTACTATTTATTAAATTAAGTGTTGAGAAAATAAAGTAAGATAGAGAGTAAAATAAGAGTGATTAGATATTTTATTTTTAGTTAAAAATGAAAATCAATCACTGGGAACCAAAACGCTCCAAAATTCATAATCGAAAGTGAACCTGATGTGTATGAGTTTGTTTAATGACAGAGAAGTTAATGGTTAATGCTAAAAGTTTTGAGTTTGAGATCAATTTCACTATTCTGAATACTCTCTCCGTCATGGATAATTCGGGTCACTTTAATCGGGCACTGGTTTTAAGAATTGTAATGAAAAGTGGGTTGAAAATGTTAGTGGAATGTGGGTCCTACCTTTATATATTAGTTTTATAATAAAATGTGAGTAAAAATGAGTTAGTGGAATATGAGTTCAACTACCAAAAATGGTAAAAATGAAATGAGATAAATTATGTGGGACGAACCGAAATGGAAAATTGGGATGAATTATCCGGGACGGAGGGAGTATATGTGTTTCATAGCTCAAAATTGGGCCTGAGTTCCAAGTGCAATTAAAATAAATCAAAGAATGAGTCAAGTGTTGAATTATTATAACAAAATTAAATTAATGTAAAATTGAGGCAGTTCAGTCTAAACAACTGCTTCACAGTTCACATCACTGCGGAAGAAGGAAGGAAGGAAGGAAGAAGACATCTTTTTTCTCATACGAAATTCCCATCATTTCCTTCCATTCAAAGGGTACGTGATCCGCTCTCAACTCCCATCTTTTAATCTCCACTGTTCCTTGCGTCAGTGATTCGAATTCTTCTTTAAATTGGACTATTTCTGCCCCCTTTTCTTTGAGGGTTCAAATGTAAGGAAAACCAATTCTGCCCTTTTCCTCTCTGTGCGCGATCTCCTTCCTCTGATTTCCGAATTGGGCTGTTTGTAGGTTGATAACACTGTTTGATTATTTTGTGATAACACTCTGTTTTGTTGCTGTTGCCCTTAATATGCATTCAAACCCCAAATTCTCATCACATTTACGCTTATATATGTGTGTGTGCATATAGCTTTGTTGTGTCATTGTTTAATTACTTAAGCATTAGCTTTATTAGCTCATAATTTGATTAAACACATTTGTGCAAATCACTACATCTAATGATTGTAATCTGTTTCGTTGGAATTTTGTTTCTGTAACGAGATAGAGTCTTTTCGGATTGAATTTTGAAAAGGAAGGAATAAGGAGTAGACGATCCTTCGTGTGTAGAAGGAGGTTGAGTTTTGGATGGAATATGATATGGAGTAATCTTTAATCTCTGATGCAACACAGGTTCATCTCGGAAGGCGACTAAAGTACTGCAGAAATTCCTTATTAGCAATGGCTGGTGAGGCATATAAGGAACATGTTGCAGGGCTATTGAAAGTCATCCGAGCTTCGAAAATTGTCAAAGAGGACAACATTCCTTGCCTAATTGAAGATGTATTGACGTCTGAGATTGTTTAGTGATGTTTTGTTTCCAACTAGTCTGATTGTTTTTCTCTCGTGCAGGGCCTTTTTTTAGGATCTCTTGGAGCTGCCAATAATAAGACTGCTCTGAAAGCATTGAACGTCACACACATTTTGACTGTCGCCCATTCGCTGATCCCTTCTCACCCTAACGATTTTGTTTACAAAATTATCCAAGGCAGGTTTTCCAAGATGATTTTGCGCTTTTCATTTTTCACTGCTTGGTTTATTTTGAAATCAACTGTGTTGTGTGATTGTGAATCTGTGGATCTGCTATCACAGTGGAGAGAACTTTGATGCTATGACTGTTAATCTGGATATTACAAACATAAAATCACTCCTTTTATTTCAAGGCATTTGCACTACATTTTTTTATTATGTTAAATCAATATGCCCAGGTTGTTGCGTGTAAGGTACTCGACTCGAGGAATTAACCAAAATTTCATTTTGATTTGGAACAGTTCGGGACACAGAAGATGTCAAACTATCTCAGTACTTCGACGAGTGTTTTGCATTTATAGATGAAGCTAAGGCGTCAGGAGGTGGTGTACTGGTTCACTGCTTTCTTGGACGATCAAGAAGGTATCTTTTTGGATTTCTAGTTGACAGAAGTGTCTCTTAATAAATGAGCTGATCCGTTAATGAAAATTTGGATTTTGAAGTTTTAAAGGTAATTGCATTAATTTGCTATTTTTTCTGATATGAAACTAATTACTATCATATACCTGTTGAGATCCATTTCATGTCTCCACTCTTTCATGACCAAATATCTAATAAATAAATTCCTGAACTTGTCGATGTTATAGTGCCGTCAGTGCCAGAATAAGCAATGTTGTTAATTACATATGCCAAAACTTGTTTAAAGCCCTTGTGTATTAGCTGTTCAAATCTGTTACTTGTGCATGCTGAAGCAGACCCTAGTTGTTGAGCTATAGAAAATTTCGATACGCTCTGTGGTATAGATTATTCTAAACCATGGCATCATCGAACATAATCATGGTACTATACAGGGTGGCTTGCTTTAGACTCTCAGGAAAGCATCTTAGGTACCTTTCGATAAAACAAAATCTCCAATGCTGGTTACAACATCTTAAGTTTGTTACGACCAGCAACGTTGGCATCTATTTGCTTAATCATAACATTAAAGGATAGGGCAGTTTATCTCCTTGTGTTTGTTTGTTGTTCTGAATTTGATTTATTGATGTACAATGCAGCGTTACCATCATTATTGCTTATCTTATGTTTAAACACGGCATGAGCTTATCCGAAGCTGTGGAGCACGTGAGGGTGAAAAGACCAACGATGTGTCCCAACCAAGGATTCATTTCACAACTCGAGGAGTATGCGAAATTTCTTCAAGGTGATCTCTCCTCTCATTTAGTACTGATAGATATTTAACCCAATGTTTAGACATCTTTTCCCACGGCACAACTTTCAGCATTTCCATTTGTCCAGTAGATGCAAAAAACAAAGACAGAGCAGCACACGAGCCTGAAAAGTCGGGTAGCTCAGTATAGTTACAAAGACACCTCCAATGGCTACCGATGTATATACACAGAAGCATTCTTATCGCTCCTTGTTGTCTCTGTTTCCGAAGCAGCAGTAAACTATAGACATCAAGGCTCGTTCATTTCTCTCTTTGGAGTGAATAAGGACACATTTTTCCACATGGATTACAATGGACCAAACTCATTCTGTCTGAAGCAGCTCAAATTAGTTGAGCTAATCAAATCATGCCTGTGTTTAGAATTTTAGATTCTGTAATAACTGTTTTTGCTCTATTTATTTCAAATCAAAGTTACCAACAGATTATGCTGTTGTTTTTATTTGGGTGCTGAAATGAAAGTCATAGGTTGCATTGTCTTATTTCGGATCTTATTATGCCTTAATTATCTTCAAAAAGTGTTCAATTTATCTTTGCATTTCAAATATGGCCAACCAAACCATCCTTTATAGTTTTATACTAAAACCTTAGCCTCCATCCAAAATCTATTACTCCCTCTATCAATAAACGTCCCATTTTGCTATTTTTGTCCGTCCACCAATAAATGTCCCATTTGCATTTTACTACTTTTGATAATGAGCCCTACATTCTATTAACTTTATCTCGCATTTCATTATAAAACTAATATACTCACCTCACTATCCTCTTTTTACCCACTTTTTACTATATCATGTCAAATATGGACTTGTAATCGTGAACATAGGAAGTATATTAGTATTATTTTTTTTGGTTCATCCATAAAAATTACTCATACTACTGTTTCTATTTCTATTTTTGATAATACGACCAACCACTATTTTTCTCTTCCTCCTACTTTATTTCCGTCTCTCATGTTTATTTAATTTCAACTTCAACTTTCCAATTTTACATTGGCAATGGATGAAAAGAGTATACAAAAATACGATCTATATTCAACCATTTTATCAAACTCCTTACACATGGTTTGCTACTATAAATAATTAGTATTTAAAAATCCACCTAGCTAGTAATCAAACTAGTACCCAAATTATTAAAATAGTACTATATATAATCTGATGAAGCTAGGTCGAGTATGAAAAGTCTTTTGATGTCTTAGGTTTTGCCACATCCAATATAGAGAGATGACAATGAATGAATGTAGCTAGGTTTTGGTGTAGAGCGTGGCATGCATGAGAGCACTCATCTTTCATGACTAAACATCCATAGTTTAATCATACCCTCTCCCCTTCTTTATTTTATCTCACGCGTACAACGTAATTATCCCAACTTCATAAACGTGATGTATAATACTACCTACACACGTACATTCACATAACATACTACTCCTACTACACAATTAAAACACACAAGTAAAAGAGTAAAATCTCTATAAATTAACCTCACGAGAGTGTAACACATCGCATTTATTGACCAACCCTAGTTGCCAATACCTAAACACATTCCCACCTACACACGACGTCGTACCTATTTAATTTAGCTACATCTTTCTTCAATTCCTCCTCTATAAATACCCTTAACTTAAACCACATTTTCCAACACACACTCAAAACAAAATCATCCATCGTGATACATCGTTGTCGTCGAGTTCCTGATCCAATGTCTCATATCGCTGTCGAGAGAAACCGCCGCAAGCAGATGAACGACCACCTCAAAGTCCTACGTTCCTTAACACCGTGTTTCTACATCAAACGGGTCCGATTCTTTTTTTTTTTTTTTGAAAAAAAAATCAACATAATAATGTTAGCAATATTACAAATATGCCACTGAATACGAGTTTTCGCTTGCGTGTGTGTTTAGGGTGATCAAGCCTCGATTATTGGTGGAGTGATCGAGTTCATAAAGGAGCTGCATCAAGTGGTACAGTCGTTGGAGACGAAGAAGAGGAGGAAGAGCCTGAGCCCTAGCCCGGGCCCCAGCCCTAGGCAGTTCAGGCTCAGTCCTCCTCAGCCGGAAACCCCCTTTTTTGGGGATTTCAAGGAGTTGGGAGCTTGCTGCAACTCCCCGGTTGCTGACGTGGAGGCGAAGATCTCGGGATCCAACGTGATTCTAAGAACTATATCGAAACGAATCCCGGGGCAGATCGTGAGGATCGTTGGTGTCTTGGAGAGGCTTTCCTTTGAGATTCTTCACTTGAACATTAGCACCATGGAAGATACCGTTCTTTACTCCTTTGTTGTCAAGGTATAATTTATATATGTGTGTGTTTAATTTGATCACACTAATTAAGAGATACTAATTTTGATCAAGATTATAATTTTTAATGAGGCTAATAATTCGAATCAATTTGATCACCTTTGAGTTACTATTTTTCAAAGCTATATATGTACACTTGATTGTATAGGGATACAAATTAAATCCAAGAAAAACATACTATAAAATGTTATTCAAGATTCACAATATTGCAAAAATGCTTTTGATGTGTGTATGTGTGTGAGAATTTATAGTAGTTGTTTTTGATGATGACAGATAGGGTTGGAGTGCCAAGTGAGTGTGGAGGAGCTCGCATTTGAAGTTCAGCAAAGTTTCTGCTCTCAACAAGTCTACATTAGGGAACATGCACAAATTTTGTCATGAAAAATTAACAAATTAGACTTCTATGTACTCATCAATGTAATCCTAAACCCTAAAACATGAACCCTATATATATAGTGAGTTTGTATGTGTGTGTTAACTAGGTTTCTATATATGTATGAAGGGAAAGAAAGTGAGAATATTCACTTCATATGTGTTGTTACTATCTAAATGTAAGGGTTACATGAGATGGAGTACTTGGTTCTTTTCTTGTACATCTTCCTCAATATTTTTATTAGTACTACATATTAAATTGTGGTATTTATTAATTACGTTATTTCATTCCTTTTCAAGAATTATAAAGATCATTGAATTAAAATAAGCTAGTTTATTATCGAGCTTAAACGAGCGTTGTTAAGGTTATATAACTAATAAGTTTTCTAAAAAAGCTATAAAAATATAAATCAAATAGAGAATTAACATTTTATTTATTTTTGAGTTAGCGCACGTCTTTACATTAACTGGTCTTACTAATTAAACAAACTTGAGTAACCTTAATTGAGTTTTAAATAGGATAATATGAAAATTACATCCACAATCAAATATTTACAATATATTACGACTTTATGAAGACCAATATATAGCGACTTTAATTCTTGGTGTACTATCAAAATTGAAGAGAGGATAAAGCCCAATTTAAAATATTGGCTTCCCATACTAAGAAATAAATATGGCCCATTTTAATTATTTTTCAACTGATTGTCTCAACTTGGGCTTCAGAAAATACCAAGCCCATACTTTTTAAATTGAAAAATTAATTTGCCAACTTGAGACAACAAGAAATACAATTATAAAAAAAGCAAGGAACTTTTGTTTATGAAGATTGTACTAATTTTTTACTTTTATTATGGCCCACAATATGCAATATCCATACATATAAAAATATATTATTCAAATTATATTTTACAATTACTTTCGCAATGATGCATATCTTATTTACTTAGAATATTGCACATCAATATGATTGCTGTGTCACATGAAATAGCAATGAATTGTAGTACTATCTTTGTCAATGTCCATCACATGCAAGACTATTATTTATATTTTCTTCATAACTCTGTGTAGAAACAGTTCAAAATCCCCTTTCTAAATATCAAAAATATATATTCTCTCTCATATTTTCGTGTGTGAAATAATTGTGTCTACTAATGGATAAGGAGTGATTGACCTCTGCTACTATTTCTCAATTTTGTCATTAATTATTTAGAGATAACAAATGACAAAATGATTTATTTGATATAGCGATATATAATTCAAAATGAGAAATCATAGTGTAATAATAGAGTGCATGTGGTATGTCCTATTTTAAAAAACATAGTATATTGCACTCGTGAAACATTTTTGTTAGAAAATATTATCGAGTGATGAGTACAGGTGATGTAACTTGAATTTTGAATACATATATATATTATGGTCAAACAAATGGGACAAAATAATTTTTATGGAGTAAGTTAATTCATTTGCAACAACCAATCAAAGTCTAAATTAATTGAACCAAATTCAATAATGCTTGAATTGATGCTAGTTTGTGGTTGGACTAATTGTTAATGTTATACAGTAAAATGCAATTGACAGTATATTTTATTAGTTAGTCAAGCACGTATCTATCTAAATAATTGTTTATGTATAATGTGAGAATGGTGTGATGAATGTCTTTGTCAAAACCTAATCACATTAGATTTTAATTCTCAACAAAGAACAGGAAAATCTCTGTAACATTTGTGGGAGAGGTGTCAAATCCTTCATTTTGCTTTAATATAGTACTACTCCTATATACATATATCACTATGACCAGTGAAATGAGATGAAAAAATCTCTAGTCAACTTTAGCTGGAGTTGATTTATTTAATGTTTGGATTTTTGTAATTAAGATCCAACTAAATTAAATATTTTCAATACCGAATCCGATAGTTCGGCTTGGAACCGATCTGTTCAGTACATACGGTTCCAGGCCGAACCATAACCGGAATCAAAAGCTAGACAATTCAGATGCGGGTCCAAAATGGAATCGTACCGAAAAGTCGGGTGATTTTATACATTAATCATGAAGGTTTTAAATAATTTAAAAACGAACCTTTTTGGACCCTTCATGAGTCGATTCCAACTTCACCTTTCATTGAACCGAAACCGACAGTTTTGGATCCGGCCGCACCACTTAGGAGTGTGCTGCACCAAAAAGAACATAAAATAAGATATTGAGATCTTATTTACTGATATAAAAGATTTTTGGGCCCAAACTCCTCATTTTGGACAAAGAAAGTAGAGAAATGAGGAAGAGTCACGAGACCTAACTGGGTAAGGACTCCCTTTTAATATGGGGGCTGATTTTTGTCAATGAAAAACAATAGAATTTACAGATTTAATTTTCGATTTACTATTATACTACTCCATATATATTTATTGTAGGCTGTGAGAATTGAATCTGAGATTTCTAGAATCATAGATACTGTGAAATTAAACAGAAATTATTAAAATTAGGCTTGTCGTTATTTTGAAGCATGTTTATTTTCTTCGAAATTACGTCAAAACATTATATTTCGACCAGTGCACTTGAAATATAAACAATGAGATAACATTACAATATTAGTAATAATTAAAGATTGTGAGTTCTTTTCGAAGATTAAACATGCATACAAACTAGTACTATAAGTCTATAACCACAACCCGTATTTATTTTGTGAAGTGAATCAATAATAGTGATCTATTCATCCATCTGTACTTTTGATAACTCAAACTTTTTCTTAATTAATCGAATGAAAAACGTCGAATTCAACTAAGTTGTACTCCCTCCGTCCCGGAGTATTAGACTCACTTCTTTTGGGCACATGATTTAAGGAATTGATATTTAAATAGTTAAAGTGGAGAGAGTAAAGTATGAGAGAGGGAAAGAGTAGGGGAGAAAAGAGAGGAAAAAGTAGGTGAAGAATAAAATAAGATAGATGCTTTTTGTTAAAAAAGGAAATGAGTCTAATATGTTGGGACATCCCAAAAAGGAAAGTTGGTCTAATACCTTGGGACGGAGGGAGTATATTTTTTATATACTTAACAAGAGTATCCACTGCCTGATTGATAGGCCACCGTGATTATTTCTCACGCTGATTTATATAGAAACCTCAGTAGCAACATCATCCATTCGGTTACGAAAGTGGTATTATTAGCAATTTGACCATCACTACCACGTGACCTCATCATTTTTATATTTTCTTGGACATGCATATATCACCATTCTTTCTTTGGCTAATTTTATTCCTAAATCTGATTTTCCTTCCTACCATACGATAATGATACATAAATCATTGGAAGCGAGCCTCTATTTTCTTAATATCGAATTAACAATTTCAAAAACGCATTCTGTTACAATTCAATTTGGCGATGAGAGTTTTTTCACAATGACAATACATAAAATGTCAATAATTTTGTAAAACAGAAATAATGGTAATTCGTACTTGGTCCATAACTATATATAGTATCTCCACAAATAATCATTTGAATTTTGTCCTCGATAGGAGTTTTATAATCACTGTTTCTATAAATAACTTCTCTATTATAGTATATTGTAAATTTCATGTTAATATAAACAATAATTTTATTTAGTGAAAATTTTATATTTTCAATGCGACATTTAGAATTAATTAGTGTAAAAGTGTACACGACTAGATATTATTTATTCAATAATAGAATTGAATAACATAAAACTAAAATAAAATTAATATACATTTAGGTGGTGTTCGGTTTGCAAGATAAAATAATGTCAAGATACAATCTAGGATTGAGTTGTGAGATTATTTTAGTCATAGAGGGTTAGCTATGACTAATTATCCCATGATTATTCATCTAAGATTGAGTTGTGAGGTTGAATCTCATAAACTAAACACACAACAAATTTAATTCTCGGATACAATCTTGCAAACTGAACACCCCCTTAGAGATAGGATATAAAATAATTAACTTGATAAATAATACTATTGGTATTTATTCGGTCTCATAATAGATGTCACATTTTCCTTTTTAGTTAAAAAAAATAGACGTCACATTTTTATTTTTGAAAAAATTCTTTCTCATACATCAATATATAAAAAATATTTTCTTTCAACTTAACAAACAAAATAGCATCTTCTAATATTGTATGTCATCATCTAAATGCGACACCTATTATAAAAAAAAAGTAATAAAAATCGAAACAAATTCAAAGTGTAAACTCAAATAAAAGTTATGGTGAAGACATAGTCTCACAATTCTCGTCCGCAAAATAATGTCTCATTTTATTATTATTATAAAATATTTATAATTTAAATCTCATTTAAAATACTAAAATTAATGTATAAAATGGTGTTGATAATTCTATTTTTTTCACATTTTTTACAAACAAAAAAATAAAACTGAAAAATAGCATAGTGGGACCCGCAACGAACGAATGCACTGTTTGCATAACTTACCCGTGACAGGCTAACGGACAATTCTTGCCGTTTACTGACCCCCCACTCTTCCGAATTTCCCATTTTGTCCTCACTTACTCTCTCAATATCATTATTGCCATTCTAATTTCGCTCGGCTCGGCTTATTTCTTCTCGGCTTCAACCGGCTTCCAGCCGGCTAGCTATTTAATTCTTTTTCTCACTTTCTTTTCTTTTCTGTTCATTTTCGGAAGATTTTAATAAAGAGCCCAAAAAAGAGTGAAAACAATCATGAATTTTGCTAGTGAGTTTGAGTGAAATTTCAACTTAGAATCTCTCCATCTTTTTTTTGTTTTATTCAACTTTAGCCCAAAAATTAAATATTCATTTAAACTTTGTATATAACAAAAGAAGACTGAGAAAATAAAATTTAATGCGTGCTACCACATTCCCATCTGTTATTAAGCATTTATTTTAGATTTCATGAGCAATCAGTGAAAATTATTTTACTTTCTTCCAACTGTAACAAATAAATAAAAAATCTAGTAAAAGCACATCCAATGTAATGGAAAACTGTGACAATTCTGAGATAGTACTACTTTTTGTCCTGATTTTGGACCTCAAAGTCAATAACAAAAAGAAAAAAAATGACCATTTCAATTTTCAACGACATACACAAATATAGTACACTAAAAATAAATTTTGGTACATAAGGTTAAATAATTTCAGTAAAATATGATTCCACATTGAAGATGTAGAGAATTGAATGTCTATCACTAACTTAATGCAGAGAGAGAGAGGGGATAAGACTGATAGGTTGTAAGGTCAAAGATGAGTAACATATGGAATGGAATTTGGCAGGAAAATTAGTTCTTGTGCAGAATGAATTTTGACAATAGGTATGTAGATACAATTAAATATTAAATCCAGTTTTTTCCTAGTCATGCATTCAATAATTATTGTAAATAAATGAAAATGGGAAAGATTGTGCAACATTATTTAGTGCAGTTTGTGCAGGTCCTCACATGTTGCAATGTAAGTGGTTGACTCCTAAGTCCTATCTGCCTCCAGTAATTATATTTCAATCATAAATACAAGACTTTTTATTGGACTATGTCACTTATTTTATGTTCTTAGAATAATTACTATGAATTTGTAATTAATACTCTATCGTGTCAAACCAAAACACTCACTTCCTTGAACCGATTGCATATATATACTCACTTAGTAATTAATTAAATGAGAATTTAAGCTTTAATTTACACGGTTAAACCCAAAATTATCGCATTAAATAAATTATAGTACTAATATAACAAAGTATGGTCACGGCGGAGAAGAGAGGTGGCGGCGGCGGCGGTAGCGGTGGCGGTGGCGCAACCATTTCCACACATATCCCTCGTGATATTCTGCTAAAAATAATACCTTGGAATTTGAGCTTTGAATGAATAATTCCCCTCGGAATTAACCCCATCTAACCACGCTTTTTGACTTCTATCATTCAGATTCTGAATTTAAGTATTTATTTCTTCCATTATTTTATAAATTGGGTCTATCAGTACTATAATAATTTAATACTGCTAATAGTCTTGTTTGGCTTATTATTAAAAATTTAAAACTCAATTTGCGGGAAACAATAGGTATCTAAACACTTATTCCAAGGCCTAATTGAGGATTTTACATGTGCATTTGTATGAAATTGAATTTAGAGCACTATTGAATCATGGAAAATGATAATGATTGTCGTCTGACTTCAATTCATTGGAACACTTGGGAGTTTTAGGAACTATTTAAGGCTAGTTAAAATTTTTATAAAGTATAGTGCCATCACATCATCCCAAATATCAGATATTTTACTAATGAAATACTACAAGGTTTTTATATTAAGATATTTAGAAGTATAAATATGTCAGCCTACAAACTCATGGAGGACTATATTCACATAGATAAACGTTACATGCACCGAGTATTTATTTTGATTATAAGTTATAACACCTAAATTTATTATTGTTCTTAGAAATGATATAACAATCTAGCCTAATATATAAAAGTAAATAAAAAATTAGATTCAAGCCTAATATTATATAAAAGTAAATAAAAAATTAAGATAGAGATTAATATTCGTTTACATAAAATTTATCAACTTAACAATGTAATAACAATTCTAAGATATAGATTCAAGCCTAATATATAAAAGTAAATAAAAAATTAAGTACTCATACGTAGCATAAAAATTCTTTAAACTACTTGGTAAAAAAAATTTAGCTTATAGATTGATTTATCCTGACTTACTGACCAATGTATACAAGTAATTATTTGGAACTACTAATATTTAAGTTTTTTAACCTATTTGTGCAGGTTGAATTATCCTGACTTACTGACGAATGTTTACTAATTAATTGGATTTAATATTTATAATTACATTTAATAATTGCAACAACCTACTAAACATCACAATTTTTTATGAATTTAAAAGAGTAAACAAGTTACGCAAAATCAGAAAAAGCTGGGGTTACAATGTGAAGTTAAGACATCCTCTGCAGCATCCTAGCTCTCTTTATTTGCTGCTACAAAGTTGACCAAATTAGCCAACATTTTACTGCATTGGTTCTTTAAAACTATACCAGTAAAACTAGCATTGGTATATTCAATTACAGAATGTTTATATTTTAATAATAAGACTTATGAGTTTGTAACTCAAATGAGACACAAAACCAACTTCATTTTAGGTTTCCACACACATTTATGTATGCATCATTTTTCAATTAAGCCTATTCTCCTAGCATGTGAAATGTTATGCTTGTATGTGGTTTTTCTTTTTAACCGTTTCACTATTTTTTTAATGGCCGATTAATTTTTTTAACAATTATCATGCTTGAATGGATAATGCATGTTTTTCTTGGGTATCTAACTGACTCTCAGTATTATTATAAATTAAGGTTTACTTGCTTAAAATAATATTTGTATATTTTTTTATAGGTCCGACCATAATTAGTCAAGATAAGAAATGTTATCGCTTAGGGTCCAAGACTGAAATATTCACCAATAAAAAGAGTTTGTTACTATGAAATTAAATAGGAATAAAATCGATGGTTCAGTTTATAGAGTTTATGTATTACTCCTTCAGATTTGGGCTTCACTATAAGGGATGATTAGATTTTAATAAAATCATATTAGTCCTACTCATTATTTATTTATTCTTTTTTTTATCGTAGTCTTTGAAGCTTTAAACTTTTATAAAAGTTCCAAGTGTTCAAAATAGATAGTAAAAAGTACTAAATTTCAGATTTTATAGTATTTTATAAGGTAGCCATCGCAGCCAAAATCGTAGTATTAAAGAAAATAAAGAATTGTTTGTGGAATTTGCTTTTGCATATATTTATATAGAAAACAGTTCAGTTAATCTAAACACCTTTTAGACTTTCCTTTAATTCCAACCCAATATTTAATCGTTGATAGCATTGTATTTGGCAAAAAGAGCCATGGAATTAATATTTTTAAATGGAGTCACGCACATTATTGACGAATTATGCAAATAATTGTAATACTATTTCTTTTCAATTTAAAACGACAGTGGATGATCGATCGATCTTATAATATATAGATAACGATGAAGTGTGGCAATAAAAAATGTAAGTGATCTATCCATAGCTTCGAAGCAAGCAAGGAATTCCACTCTTTGTATTATAATTTTAATTATTTGATGGGTTATCCATACATATTTAGTGGTGCATGTTTTTGTCCCACTTTGAGAAACCATTACAAGATATCTACATTCTAGTTATAGCCAAAAAGATTCGTCCAAACATGTCTTTAGATATGCAAGAAAAGCGATAGTATCAATATTATAGCTCAAAATTTATGGATCGATTTTAGTAGATTAAATAAAGTAGACATTTATACCTTTTACGATTAATTGCTTTATAATGGAATAAGGGTAATTTTTTTTATTTTATTTTTATTTTTTTTAATCCCAATTTAGAAGTGTCAATCTGATTTAATTATTTTTAATAACTGAGTCCAACATTCCACAAACTCAGAATACTCATATTTCACTATAAAAGTAGTACTAGATATAAAAGTGAATTTATATTTTCCTAATTAACTTTGTTTACTACTACTACTATTTTTTCCCCATATTACTATTGACTAAGTAATGAAAATCTGTTAAGCTTTTACTGAATATGCACTCTTTATCTGTATATTTTCGAAATTCCTATGACCTATCATTTTGTTATGCTTCAATTCATTCATGCACCTCTTTAATTTATATGTATAAACCATTACTATATATTTTCTCCATCACAAGTTATTTAAGTCGTATTCCATTTTCAGTTGTCTCAAATTACTTAAATTTATTCCATTATAACTAAGAATAAAATATGTAATCTCACTTACTTTATTATTTTTCATTCTATTCTTTCTCTTTGCTTTCCTATTTTATTTTATATCCACTGGCGGACACACATTATGGTGGGGGAGGGCTTAAGCCCTTCCCCAATTTTTTTTTTTTACTTTTTTAGTTATAAAATCTTATAATTTTGTTAATAATTTGTGTGAATTAATGTGTAAAAGCCCCTACCAAAATAGAAAAGTATAAGAAAATTATTATCCCATACAAATTTTGAATATATAGCCCCTACTCTAATAAATTTCTGCGTCCGCCATTGTTTATATGTGTTTAATTCATTAAACATAACCTTCTTAAATTCAATTATGAAAACAAACGATGTATTATCTCAGGTGTTACATTATTTGTTAGTAATAAATCAACAGCTAAAAAGCTGAAAAACAAAGATTCCATTCTTGTAGCAGCTGGTTTTAAACGAGATAATCATTGTTAGACAACATGATTGTTATACTTCTCATGTACAAAAAACACGTGAATGAGGTTACAATTTGCTTATTAAAGTCGTTTTTGGAGCAGCTTTTCTTCATCTTTCATTCAACAAAGACAGAGAAAATGTAAGTGTACCATATAGTAGGAGTAACAATTAGAATTAAGTACATACTTCAAAAAATTTAAATAAGAATATTACATAAAATAATAAAATATTCCATATAAATAAAGATCATTCAGACTACATCTTCCGAATTCGAATCCACTGAAATATTTGCAATATCAATGGTGTCTGGATCCAATTAATGGTCTGTCTAAATGATCTTGAATAGTTATACAGTGACGGATCTAGAAAACATAACTTGCCAACTGAAAAATCAGGCAAATTAGGTCATCACCGATTCATCACCCAAGGTAGAAAAGCTCCCTACTTAAAGTTAGTATGCAAAATGACATAATTATTTGAATCAAGAAGTTCTGATAAAGAAAAGGGTTAGGGCAGAGACGAATTTTATGACGATATTATGAGTCGGCATGCAATAGGATTGATCGTCAGCACCTAGGTACGGCCCCAATTGTCATCTAGCACTGAATTTTGTGGCATTTCTAGATTTTGAAACGTTAGATAGTATGGATTATGGAACAAAAGTGCAAGAAGCTAAGTAATTTAAGATGGTAGAGCAAATTATTTAAGGTAGCTAGCCCACAAAGGAATGAGGATGGGGATGTAGCCACCATCCACTACTAAGAAATTGGGACTATTCAAGAAACCAAGTTGTGATTGGATCTGGAGTTAGCTGCTGCATTTAATTTTCACTCCAAAGGATAAGAATTAGGTATTTGATTAATAATAGGCGAACATGGAATTTGAGTGTGACATTTCTTTTTCTTGTCCTCTTCAATTTATATAAGTATTCATGGCTGTAGGGCCCTAAACTATTTAATACTAATAATTTTATTTTGGTAGATCCATGTTGCAATCACAGAAATTCTTCTGTTAATGCCTAATTGTTTCTAATTTATAGTTTTGCAATAAATTTGTGAAAGTGCATCATTTCTTTTATCAATAATATGATTGGCTTATTCTTTTGGGACCTAACTATTAATTCTGATTTCTGAATCTCAACGTACGTGTGTATCATATTCTTGTGTATTTTTGTTTTCTTAACTATATAGGAAAAAACACAGAAAATTCATTATATAAGTGCCTAGCTAGTGCATGAATACATAGCCTATTCGCAAAATGAAAAACTAACCTTAGTGCATGCTATCATAATTAATCCAACAAATTTAAATACACAACTATATAATAATTTGACTCATAAAGGGTAGATTTCAATGGTAGAACCAGAAGAATGGATAATCTATTGATTTGAGTGACGCTCATATATAAAGGGAAAATGTAGTACGAATTGTGATTGAAAGGTCAAAGATGAAATAGTAAGTAATATTACTCCATAATGGAAAATTCCTCCCTAAATCAAGTTAGGTAATGAAAGTGAATAATTACTTTTTTCGGTATAAAAATTATACTACTTTCTCTATCCAGCTAAGTTGAGTCAAAATTTTAGGTACGAATATTAAGAAATTGTGTTGAAAAATATTAAAAGAGATGAATAAAGTAGAAAAAATAAAAAGAGAGTAAAGTAAGATTGACTGAATGTTTTATTTTTTATCAAAAAAAGTAAATGATTCAACTTAGTTGGGACATCCCCAAAGGAATATGACTTTACTTAGTTGAAACGGAGGTAGGACGTCTGTATTAATTAAATAGAGAACAAATAAATTAGAGAAAAGAATTTTCATAATTAGAATTTCAATAATATGAGTAAGACAATTAAAAAAAATGTGGCACTTCAAGCAGGAAGGAGTGAATATTACCAAAAATAATTAACAAAATCCTTCGCAAAGAAAAAACAAAAATCATATGTACGTAAGTTTTGTGTTATTTTTATTTTGCAAATTTAAAATATAAATAATTTATGCAATTTTTATTATATTTTAAAAAATATAGTTTATTTTACTGTATTAGATTAGAGAGGTCGCTGATAGAAATCATATAAATTCAAGATAGATGGGCAATGTAAATGAATACTACTATTTAACTACAAATAATTGAATAAGATTGTGATAAATGATTATCACTGACATGAATAGCAATAGCAAAAATGCTACTTCCTGCTTAGGATTTCTAAATCAAAATCATGCCAGAAATCAAGGGAAGCATGTTTTGAAGGAATAATCATACAACAAGAATCACACCACAGTCACATTCTACAGTCTAAAACTCTTCATAACTGAGACTTGAGAGTCAAAGATCACAGTATTAGTTTGTTACATTCATCATTATTTATCAATTATCATCATACAATCAATCATCTTGCACATATCAAAGTAATTGTTGAGTAATGTAAATTCATTTAATATAATTTAAATATTAGTACATGGATTATTTAAATTCTTTTTATTAATACTAGAGTAGTACATTGAAATTCATGATATGCTCCATATTTTTTCTATAAATGTGAGAGAAGCCCATTGGGTGGGCCCCAAGGGATGTAGTATTCTCTCATTTAATCTGACAAATGAGGTCAATAGATAGGGACAGTGTACAAATGAAAGGGTGGGGGTCTCCACACTGGAACACTCTTTATGATGCTATTTCAATTGAAAAGACTGGTCAGGACAATTTGGTACCCGAATAAAATGTATATCAAGGCCGTTAATATTTTAATAAATAGTCACATTTACTATAAGCTGTTAGATTGTCTTTGTCAAATTATTGGATTATGGTTCTTATAAAAACAAAACGCTAATCATATATATTCACCTACATTCTTCAACTGTATAATGTAGTAATTGACAGTCCAATCTAATTTGAAATTTCAGATCATACTATTCAACTTTCAGTTCGCACATCTACATTCCATTCAAATCACAAATTAATCATGGAGTAATTAATACATTAGCACAACAATTAAAAAGCACACCTCATTTCATATCCAAAATCATACCACGACTTAATTTTTTTTTTTACTTTATACTTACTCTCCAATTACATATAAGGTTTAATTTTAGTTATGTACAGTATAAAATACAAAATAAATAAGCATTACTACATATTATTTCTGAAATTATACTACTCCAACTAAATATCAGTAGTCACATAGTTTAAGCTTCTCTACCATTATGTCTTAGAAATGAAGATAAACTGTGATTGGTTTGATGTTATTTGATGGGTATTTACAGAAGAATAAATAAATAAATTTAAATACATAATTTGTAAATTATAGAAAGAAAAAAAAAAGATTCCACATCACCATGCAATTTAGCCGCTGTCGTGATCGGACCGGACCGCATCCACACCTAGCCTTGCACGGTTGCACCTCCCCCTGTTCACCACAATTTTAACAATCCAATCCTTGTAATAGATCTGATGTGGTATGATCAAATTTTCATAAAAATTGTTTGTATATTAAATATTAGTGAAGAAAGAGTCCTGCATTAGGGATAATGTTCACAATAAGTAAAAAATGTATTGCAAATGAATTAAAGTGGTGATTCACACGGTAAAAATGACACTCCATGAAGTGATATATCGAGTACAATTTATTGTGAGGTAATTTTAATAATGAAAATAAAATGATTATTACTAAAACGACAAAAAGAGATTGTCTTCTAGCGACGAAGAAAGCATGAACAAATAATTCACGAAATACTAGTAATGTTTTGATCAATTAACGCGTGGATGCGAACGTTCTTGGGCTAAAATAGTAAATATATCTAATTACTGATGGAGCGAGACAATAAATACAATATATGGATAAAAAGTGCATATATATTATTGACACCTACGCCCTAAAAATTGAGCATTTAATTAGGAATGGATTATAAAAATATATTAGTACTTTTGTCTTGGATAGTATAAGAGCATCCGCAACTGTACATACACTTATAAGAGAACGGGATCATAAATGATAAATTTGTCCAAATTAAGTTTTACATACCACGTTTGTTTTTATCGTGTTATTTACATATTTTATGTTTAAATGAGCGAATAGATTGTGATGATTGTATGTCTATTTAGACAACCATAACTAGAAGTTGAAGACTTTGACATAAATGGAGAACAATCGAAATAATTTGACATGGTAGTAATAACTAATAATAAAGCAAACATTGCATGACATTCAATTAACAAACATTTCACCCACCTAAATTTAAACACATAGGATCCATCGAAATTATAGCATCCTAACATTTATGGGAGCATGTGTAAGATAGGTTTATACGACATAAATGGTCCCATTTCCTATAACTAATTCACATGCTACATATATATACGACGTCCATTTCCATTTCACTAAAAAAGAATGCACTAAATTTCCAATAATACATGTATTTGGGGGGGCTCAGTGACCTATTTTTGAATGTTTTAGGTTGTTTTAATATTAGCGTTTCCAACCCCATAAAATAAATATAATAATATTTGAATGTCGTAGCACTTATGTAGTTTTCTTTGATAAAAATAGTAACCCCCTCCTTTCTTCTAATAAGTTGCCCAAAATTTTTTTGTATTTGTAATCAAGTAAATTTTCACATGCATTGATGCACAGATTAAATTCAAAGAATTTGAATAACCGAATTCATATTAAAGATAGTACTTATTTCAAATAGACTATATTGGATGTGACTAAATTTGTAAAAAGGTCCAAAGTTTGTGGTCATTTTAGTAAAATAGTAAAAAAAAACGTAAAACGATATTAAATTAAAATTCGTGTATTATTATAAGCATTTTTTTTTATTATGAATTGAAGAAGTGAGAGAGAGATAATTTACGATTCTTTTATGTAGTTTTTTTTTTTTTAAATACTAGCATGAATTAATTTAAATTAGATCGAGTGGAGGCTCCGCTTCTGAGGTTAGACAATATCATACATTAAATATGTCTTGATATTTTTGCCATTTTTTTCAAAATCATCCTAGAGTTAAAAATTGTACTATTAAAGTCGACGAGTCAACCAAAGAATACGCGAAGTCCAAATCCAAAATTCACGTATAACACATTTTAGTAGTAGTATTCTTTAACTCTACATGAATATTTGACCACGTTTCTCAAACATAAAAAAAAAGTTTTCCGAATATAGAATTCGCCATTAACTCATTATTACATAAGATAATAATAGATAAAAATACATTAAAATCATATTTATCTATGATCAAATTAGTATCGGAGATGAAGTGTAATGTATGGTCAATTGACCATGAGATACAATGTTAATCTTGGCACCGTAGAAACGAACCAATATATATTTTCACGGGCCGAACTAAGAATAAATAAAGATGACAGCCGAACGATTCCGAAGTATCAAAAGATTATGATGGAAATACTGTTGAACGAAAGGATGTATAATTTTTCTAATATTAATGTGCAATATGATCCTCCCCCATTTCTCTATCAATTGTTTTGACAGGGAACGATACGAATTTTAATAATAAAAATGAGTAAAAAAGTGATTGAATTTGAAGTATTTTGAATTATAATTGAACAAATAGGAGAAAAGCGACAGAGAAACATGATTATTAGTTATGAACTGAATTGTCGAATTAATTTTAGGAGATTGGATTAAAATAAAAACTGATACTATTAGTTGTGAAATGAATAAGGTAGTGGACTAAGGTGTATTTCAAAGGAGTACATATTCACATGCATAGATTTGGCTTTACACCAAAACCAATAATACTCAAACTTAACTCTATAATGAATATATAGATACATTAAACTATTAGGTAAATGGGGAAGGATGGTGGGTACTCTTCATCAATTAATGGACCCCAAATATGTTAAGAAATTTGTACCCTACCCCCTCTCCATAATTTCCAATCACTCTCCACATACTCTTTTAGTGGAAGGCAATTCAATAATTTCAATGGCCACCACTATACACTCTATCTGCTTCAAAACAAATAACTAGTAACTAGTCATGTACACATCTTTCTCACTTATTAAGAAAAAAAATACTAGTAATGAAGAAAATTCCCTCAAACTTCAATTCAAACATCCCAAAATTAATTCACATGTGTAGAATTCAAGAAATATTCCATTTTTATGATTAAATGATCTAGTGCTATCCCACCTAGTTTTATAGATTCTGCGTAGAGTGAGTAAATTATTACTCTATGCAACATTTTCATAAATACATTTTTATAATTAACAAGACGCAACTGAAACTTTTTAGTATGTAGCATGATTTCTTATCATAATTATGATACATCTAAAGTCTTAAAGTAGTCACTCTTGCCTCTCTAACACTCTTTGTTTCTCTAGATTCATAATAATATTATACTATTATGAGAAAGTAAAAGGAATTAAGAGAGAGAATTAATTAAAACCCCATTAATTTCTCTATGATTTTATTTCAGTTTCTGAAGATATAAACATGCTATAAACATCTCCATCATCAAAACGGCCATACAACTCAATGTCTAAGGGCTTTTTTAATATTATAATATTATTTTCTATGACATAAACTTCCTATCATGAAACACTAATCTAAAATTAGGGATTCATAAGGGGGGAAATATAAATTAAAATGAAAGTAAAAATATAAAAAACCATTTGAAGGTATACTATGGCATGGCATATCATGTCACCACCACCACCACCACCACCATCATTCATCCATGCCTATGAAATCAAACCTCACCGGCACACCGGACTCCGGCCATTTTGAGCCGGAGCCGAGCCGGCTCACATGATCGCGCAGCTATTGGTGTTCTCATCGCTGAACATCGAGTACTGATCAGCCCGCTCGCCAGGAGGCGGTGGGTAAGGGTACGATGGGTACGGTGGCATGTAGTTGACCGCGGGAGGCGGGCGCGCGTACATCATTGGCTGAAACCTCTCATTCCCCGCGGCGCGTTGTTGGTTCATCATCATTGTCGCCATCTGTTGTTGCTGTTGTTGTTGCTGTTGCTGCTGCTGATAGTAGGGGTTTCCCGCCATTTGATCCGGCCCGGGCCCTCCGCCCGGAAAGTAGCCGGGAGGAGCACCAGGGCCGCCGTTCATTGGCGGGAGGCCCGAAAAGCCGGCTTGGTTCCCCATGGGGGGCAATTTGGGCATATGGCCCACATTAGCAGCAGCACCATTCATGGACATCATCATGTTTGATGGTGGCATGCCATGACCCCCATCATTCATTCCACCCCCTTTCTTGGCCCCATTTGCCATGAAATTGTTGACATTTCCAGCCCCACCACCACCTCCGCCGCCACCATTCTTGTTCCCGCCCCCCATTTGCGGCTGCCCGCCACCGTTTTTCCCACCCTTCCCTCCACCACCACCACCTTGACCTTGATTCCCACCATTTCCATTCCCACCACCACCTTTCTTCCCTCCTCCACCACCACCACCAAGATTCAACATTTGCATTGGGATATTCCCACCACCGCCACCAGCACCGCCGCCACCGCTTCCTCCTCCTCCGCCGCCTTCCTTCTTGGCATTGGCGGCAGCCGCGGCGGCCTTCATCATAATCATCTGCTGCTGCGGAGTCATCATGTTGGGCATCATCATCTGCTGCCCATGATTCATCGCCGGCGGCGGCGGCGGCTGCTTCATCTTCGCCGGCGGCGGAGGCCCATCATCCAGATCATCCTCAAACTCCTCATCATCATCCTCCTCATCATAATCATCATCCTCATCATCATAATCATCGTCATCAAACTCACCATCACTAAACCCCTCCTCCGGCAGCAGCTTCACCCCCTTCTGATTCGGCCCGCCGCCCACCGCCGCCGCCTTCACATCCTTCATAAACTGCGGCCCCGTCTTCAGATCTTGCAACGCCTTCATCTGCTGCAGCTGCTGCAGCATCTGCGGCGTCATCCCCTGCGGCATCCCGCCGCCTCCCTTCACCTGATTGTTCCCTCCACCTCCACCGCCACCACCCTTCTGCGGCGCCGGCGGCTGACCCTTCTTAGCAGCAGCCTTCGCATTGTCATTCTTGGCCTGATTGTTGTTGTTGTTGTTGTTGGCGTTGGGCTTGGGGGCGCCCCAGATTTCGGCATGCTTTCCATTTTTGGTAAGCTTCTTGATGAGAGTGGCGGCGTCGACATTGCCGGAAACGGTAACTTTCCCCTGCTCGGAATCTATGTTGGTCGTGTAAACGCCTAATCAAAAAGGGAATCAGAATCTCCTATCAAAATTCAATCTTTCATTCAATTAAATAAACAAATCAAGAAATACCATCGATTTTCTGCAGGATTTTCTTCACTTTGTGCTTACACCCATCACAGTGAATATTGACTTTGAGCACACAAGTCTGTGAGAAGTAAAGATCCAAACTTTATTACTCAAAAGAGCCAAACAAAAGCAAGAAACTGAATAAAAATTGAATCTTGAAATTGAAGAAGCTACCTGGATCTTCAAGAACTCTTCTTTACTCATGTTGAAATGAAATAGAAATAGAGAGATGAAATTAAAGTTGAAAACTCTTGTCTGGTTTCCTCTATTTCAGAGTTGGACTATTAGAGAGAGGGAGTGACCAATGTGTGTTGTCTGTGAGAGAGAGAAAGCAAAACAAAGTGCAGAGTGGCGCAGAAGAAAGGGTGTCACACTCTCACTCCCTTGGTTTCGGGGCTTTATTTATGCCTATTCTTTATTCAATCGCCATTGATACACAGTTTATCAAAGATGATTTGAATACAAGCATATAATAGTATTAGGAGTAGTATATCAATTTTGTGGGGGAGCTTGGCTTTATAGGGTTTCTCATTCTTGGCTTGGCTTGACTCTGATTTACCAATAAATAACCGTGGTTAGCTGGAAAAAATTTAATAAAATAAAATACATTTATTACCTGGGTATATAGTGAGATTCCCACTCTAAAAACTGGTTGGTATAATAAATTTCACTCGTTTATTGATACCTTGTTTTAGAAAAAATTACAGCCTACATCTGAAACTAGGTCATTCTTATTTTTTCTTTTGTAATTTTTGAAAAATCATTTACTAAGAAATTAGATGGAGAATTGAAAGAAAATTCATGGAATTTATCTTTGAATTAAATATTTGAAAAAAATATTGCTTTTGGTTGAAGAAAATAATGTAAATTCTTAGAATTGAGATAGCAACTATTGGGGAGTTTGTGAAATTGACTTTTAATCTACAATATCTCAAGTCACAATTACATATAGTTTAAAGTCAATTTCATGAATTTCTAGTTAAAATCTAAGAAACTGCTTCATTTTAAGATTTTGTATTTATTTAGTATTTTGTTTAAAGAAGAGATCAATTATACTATAATTGAACTTAAATGGGTGATGAACATTCATGGAATTTGCAGATCTGGAATGATTGTGTCATCATATAGCTTATAATCAGAGAAATATTTCCTGCATTGAAATAGAAACTGAAAATTATTAGGTAATAGAAATTTTATAGGCAAATTATTAGGTAATAAAAGTTTTACGGGCACTTTTCTTGATCGACTATCGGATTACAAAATATAAGGTAAATATTCGATCTTATTTTGTCGTTTTAGCATTTAAAGACAAATGCCTCTTCATGAGGGTAATTGGTAAAAAGTAGCCGATGTGTCAATCTTAGATCAATATCCGACAAAGCTCTAGAAGAAGTGTCTCAAGAATATCCCAAACCTTGAATTCCTGTCGGTGATCGTCGCATTTACTGCAATTCGTCTTCCGCATTTACTGCAGTTCGTCGACCTTGAATTCCTGTCGGTTAGCGTTAAATACTAAAGAACTGTTTCAATCTAGCATGTACTGCAATTCGCTGACCTTGAAAAACCCATACCCTATTTTGTCTTCCGCAAAGTCTTACCTAACTCTCTGGTGCCTGAATTCCAGTCAGCGATCGTTGCGATTTTATTATTGTCTTATACTCTATAATTGCGGCGCAATTCATTGACCTTGAAAACCCTTATTTTGTCTTCTGCAAAGAGAGTCATACCTAACTCTTTGATGCCGGAATTCATGCTGGCAATCGTCGCAACTCTATTCTTGCCTTCAACTCCATAATTACAACACAATTCGATGACCTTGTAAAACCCGTACCTGATTTCATATTCCACAAAGTCATACCTAACTCTTTGGTGCTAGAATTCCTATCGGCGATCTTTACAATTCAGAAAAGCCACCACCGAAATGATCGGTTGTTTTGGCTCAAGATCAAAAAAAAACATCGAAAAACTGAGAAAAAATGGCGAAAACTATTAATTGTGAACTATAACCAAAATTGCCAGTTTTCAATTTTAAAATGAAACTACGAATAAGGCTACCAATCCAATTATTATTCCATTTTCCCTTGATCCAGAACCAACGACAAGACTAATTCTTACTATAAAGTTGAATAAACAGAGACCGATTTATATTGACCATTATGAAAATTGACCTTTAGAAATATATAAGCATTTCATTATGGATCGATTTATATGGAATGTAGTTATTTGCGCGTACTTTGTACAAACTGATTAATTAAGTTGAATAGTTATTTGCGCGCACCTTGCACATACTGATGAATTAAGTCGAGTAATTATTTGCGCGCACCTTGCACAAACTAATTAATTAAGTTGAGTGCACCATGGCACGGTCTTTAAAAACCCATTTATTTACCTATAAAAAAATTAAGTCGGTCTAAAACTAGATTTTCCAATATGTTTAATAATTTCGTGAAATAATTTAACCCTTGTTAAATTGTAGTGATTGGCTAATAAGTCATGAGATATAATGATATATACCGAGTATTTAAAATACGCTCCTATGTTTTACCTCATTGTATAATTTGACTTTTTAAAAAGGAGATGTGTAGATAAGTGCAAGTATATCCCTAGACATCTTTTCATAAGATGGGTGACTCAATTCTTAAGTATTATAAAACGATATTTAACTTTTAGGAAAAAGTTTTTCTGGAAACTGTCTACATAGGATATACATACACATGAAATACTATAGTTTGTACTACCATCTATATTCGTAGGTAGTTTTGATTTAGTATAGTAGTACTACTTTAATACAACTATTCGTCAAATGCAATTGGCATAATTATTTTACTATACATAAAATCTTTAGTCTTACTTTGAAATGGTGTGCTCCTCGTTGAAGACTAAAAAGCAAAGAAAAAATAACATTTCCAAAGTAATTAGTACGGAGTATGTATCAAAGTAATTCATCATAAATTGATTACAAGTAATTTAGGTAATTTTTTCAAATTTGATAATGTACATTATTCTTCATTTTTATAAAGGAATTGGCTCATTTGAGAACTATTTTAAAATGAAAACTTGTGAATTTATCACTTGACTGCACAAAATATATCAGTTACTCTATCGAATAGATACGTTGAAAACACTAATATTCATTGTGGGATAACATTATTGTGGAGAAAATGACGAAGTAAAGATAATTGGTGGTGCGGCACAAAAATGACAAAGTAAAGATAATTTTTAGAGAGAAAATGACGAAGTAAAGATAATTGTTTGGAAGAAAATGACAAAGTAGAGATAATTGTTGGTGTGGCACATAGGTCTAGGACGACTGAGATAAGAATACAATGAATGCGGTATAACTGTTTAGTAATTTGACTTTTTAAATAAGTTAAAGATAATTATGTAGAAATGGAGTATATGATTTTTTAAAATGCATATAAAAGCAGGGACTACGAATTACTACGATGAAATTCAAAAGTTCATTGACTGATTTATAGGCCATGTTTGCTTGCAACCCAATTTATTTCATGTGGGACACAACTATGATGACTAAAAATTAACGTGGACAGTGTAAATATATGTAACTCCAAATAATTATTCTAAAATCTGCCTAGGATCCTACTTCACTTCATAAAAGCATAATATTCTTAGCTTCGTGTGCAAATTTATTCTTTTTTTCCTTGTACCTATATACTAGTTTCTTGAAATTAATATAAATGCCTATATAACTTTAATTCCTTTTACCAATTTGCTAATTACATCATTAGTATTTATGGCTGTGAGGTTATTTTCAATTTCAAAAATAATTATGGCATAATTATATTAATATATATTCTATAGTTGATACACATAGTATATTGTAATAATTGGTGCACCGAACTAGATATTGTGCACACATTTTCTCAGATAAAATTTGGACATTCAATTTGACATTTCAAAAAATTGCTTTTATGGTTTTGCCAAATTTGAAAATTGATGCACTCGAGTAAAATGCATAATTTGAGTGACCCTCTTTTGACTGAATTGAACAGCTTTCCTGTTTATCCTGAAAAGTTTATTTACCTCTTATGCAAAATGGAAAATGGCATTTAAGATTGCCTCTTTTTGCATGTTATTATACCTACAATCTTCCAAAATAAAACCAAATAATTTACCTAGATTTTGTATTTCTAAATATTCACAAACCGTGTTCCAACTCATCTCATCCCAAACGTCAATAGTGTGACAATAATAAAAGATAAACCAAAATATTTTTAATTTTGACTTTTGGTTCAATGATGTAACACCTATTTTAAACGTCACTCTGATAAATTGGCTAAATCATCTTCATTTTAAGATCCTTAGTTTTTACCAGAGTTTTAGTGGCATAGGTTGTATTTAAATGTTTGAAAATTGACATAGTTTAAACTATGATTTATTTAACTATTGGTAGTCACATTATTCCTTTTTTTAAATTACTTTTTGTGATTTACAAATCATTAATGGGTGTGAGCTGTTTTGTTTGGGTATGCTCTTTATTATGAGATTGATTCATTAATTTGTTGAAGGAGATAGGAATGACTTAATAAGGCTGTGTGCTTTTTCTCTAAGTTAGTTAATTTTTGTATTTTATTACTTTATGTTATGCTGTTTTGGTATATTGTGTTGATTTTGAATTGTTTGAATTATCTGCACTCATGGTAGGCCCTACTCACGAGTTTGAGCATTTTACACTAAAAAGAAAATATAATAGGTGAGAAATTTTTAAAAGATAATTAATAATGATTTATTATTTATTTGGTGATGACTCGAGTTTTCGAACTATTAAATAGAGAAGAAACTTCTTACAATAAATGGTTGAGGAATTTGCTGTTCTAATTTTCAAAATAAAATCTTGTGTATAGAGTATTGATATATAAAAAGCTAACGAAATCATATGCATATCAGTAATTAAAATTTTGAATTTCAATAGTCATAGTTCACCATTAAGACACTCTACCTTGACTAGATATTTTCTCATTAAACTTGACTTTATCTGCAATTAATTAGCTTATTATCCCCAACACGTTTTCATACCCGTATAAATTAAATGCACGAACCCATTTTATATTTTAATATTATAATATACAATATTTAAAATATTGTAATAGATTCACCACCTTTCATTTTGTAGAACAATTAAATCCCTAATTATTTTTTATAATTCAGCAACAAATTGAAAGATAATTATAGTATAAATTAATACTATAACATTTTAAAATCGATTTTAGGGTATATAACAAATCGTGTTAAAATTGTGCAATGGATTAGATTTTTTCATTAAATAATGATCAACTCTTTTGGAAATAGATTAATTTAGGCATTATGTAGGTAGTTGTGATTTTTGAAAGCCTAATTCATGTTAAAAGGGTTTGTATTCTTATATTAAAATAGTGTACCCTTTGAGAGGTGGGGAATCGTGTGAGTTTTGAGCAATTAAAGAAATGCATAAATGGTTGGAAAAAAAAAAAACTCAAAAATAACTTTTTACTCCTATAATAATGCACTTCTACTTTCGGAAATGGTTTATTTTTCAAAAGATTTTGCTAAAATGATGCTTTCATAATTATTTTCTTTCAAAATTCTACTTTTGCTTACTATTTACTCAAAAGATTGCATCTCACACCCTCAGATACTGGTTTTGCCTTTTTCTTATCCCATATTAAAAATAAAGGGGCTTTAATTAATAATTTTTTTTTTTCTTCTTTTGGGAGTGGGGGGAGAGGGGTTGTTTGTTATTATTAATATGGTTAGTAGGTGCTTTTAAAAAGTTTAAAAGTTTAATTGGTCATTTAGGTGATATGGGTTTAATTTAGCTGAATAAGATTTTTATTGTAAATATATGCCATAATCATAACTCATTCAAAAAATAAAAATTCAGATTGATTTAGAGCTTACTCTAGAAAAATCTAATTAAAATTGTTATAGCTCGGAATGACTAGAGTGGTTTGAAACGTATTAGTAAATCAAACCAGTTAATTTTATTTGAAATATATTTTGATTAAAACAAGAGAGTGGTATGGTAGTCTCGATTCAATTTACTCAACCATCGATTTAAAAGTCCCTAGTTATTTATATGTTTACACTAAATGTCTAAATCTCAACTAGAAACTATATAACAAATTGAAGGGATGAATTTACTTCAAATCGATAAGTCGTGGCATTATTGAAGTTAATTAAAAGTAGGTTAGTTTACAATAAGGTACAAACCTGAGTTTAACTTAGAATCACCACTATTTTTAATGAAATGGGACCAAGTAAATGTATAATAAGTACAAATCATAAGATTTAGGGCACTTTGGTAATGAACATCTATACGGCGAGCTGGAAGCCCAAAAACCGCAATGAAATCTTAGATGTCATCCCGAACTAAAAAGATGGATTCTCAACGGGCTCAAAAAACAACCCATACAAGCTCAATCGACAGCTTTTTTTCGTAGTTATTGATACAACCTGAGGATCGACATGCCCAAACCAAATGAAATGCGTATTGGACTGATCACAAGAGATGAGCTAAAAACTTCAAAGATGAATAACACGATTTATGCATGAAGTTTGGGCTAAAAAATTACTCAAGAGGATTATTGGAGATGGTGGTTTGAGTAGTTAAAGTTGCAATAATTTAATTATATGCAAGTGGACAAATTTTTTTTAAAAAATATGATTTGTTTGGCCAAAATTGGAGCCCAAAGAAATTAGGACTAACATAGAAAATGAAAATTGACTTCTTGGAAGGCTCCTCAAGTTATTTTAACATTTACTATTTGCTTTCCTACTCAGAAAAATAAGTACTATTTGAAAATTTTATTAAATAATTCAAATATTATTTCCTTCTATCAATTAATGTATCATTTTATTTCTTTATTGTTTTATGTTTTAGTATTTTGTTAGACTTATCAAATGAACTTTCACATACGTTTGTGATAGAAATCATTCCATCTATGACTTATCAAATGATCTATCCATCTTGTTTGTGGCTTCATGCATATTATATGTTACCATCTCTTCCACCACATTCTTTGCATAATCCTCGTTGTTCATCAATCAACCGACGAGGATCATATTAGTAAATCTATAACCACATGAACATTTTTTTGTATATTATGTAATTGTACGAATATTTCATAATATTAATACATTTTAAAAATAATTTTAGTAAATTATTTAGAATTATAGTATTTAAGATTGTATATATTGTAAATACAGTAATATATTTGTAAGTAATTTAATCATGAAAAAAAATAAAATATTTGAATTATTATGCGCAAGTTTTCTTCTACTTTAAATTATAGTAATCAAAATGATGAGCATAAGTATCTCGCCAAATTTGCGAGCACAAAGCCTCATCCACAACGTCTATTTTGCAACCATCTGTTTTGCATTTTGGTCGCTGATTTGGTCGAAATTCTACCAGATTTTGCAAGCACATGATGTGCTTGCAAATTTGTGCTTGCAAACTAGCGTTTTTTTTATAGTTCACTAATATAATTTTTTAAGTGCATTCGGTTGTCAACTGAGCATTTTGGTGTTCGCAAAACACGATTTTTTTATAGTGTATTTGATATTATCTAATAATAAATCTTTCAAATATGCTGATATTGACTTTTATGATAAGAGCGCGCTCCTGTGAAAGCTCATGCACTATGTACACGATGAACCCGGACTGGATACGAGTCTGGCATAACCTAATCATATCAGTTTTTGTACAAAAATAGTCGCTTTTAAGTGTAAGAACAATCACTTTTATTCACAAAAATATCGTCTTACACAACAGTTACATTTACTCATTGCAAGTGTTACTTTATAAGATGGCTAATGTGACAGTTAGGTCAAACTCGTGTTAGCTTCGGTCAGGTTTGGGCCGTGTCGGGCTCGGTTGGGCCTGCCTGGCCCGCGAGCACCATAAGGATGCACTCAAAGGAGTCTTTATCTTATAAGAAAGAACTTTTACATTGTTAAATTTTACAAACATATATAGTAACAAATAATACAAAATGCTAATTACTAGTATTAATTATAAATACGTACTAGTATTAATTTTTCCAATACGAAATCATATATATTAATGTGAATATGAAGAAATACTCCTAATTCTTACGACTTATAGCCAGCTTAATTTGATTGCGAAAACACGTGACAATTATTATTGATTTGATTAGAATGGCATAAAATAGTCTTAATTTTCAATCTTCAAGGATTATTTGTTTACTCATAATTTCGTTTTATCGTTTTTCTATGAGAACATGCCACATTTAATTATAATATGTGTGAATCCAAAAGGAATATTTAGGAAAAAAATTGTTAGTGTGCATAGTAAAATGAGCAAGAGTCATGGGAAACATAATTATGATATCCACGGGCGTACGGATGTGTTTGGACCAAGAAATATCTTATCTCCCAAGTCTTAATATTTTTCATGTTATTTTAACCCCTTGTCTTCATACAAACGACTTCACCGACATAAATAATTAAACAAATCATAGTGTACTAGGTTTAATTTAAGGTGAAACAACGAAACTACATTTGTGATTCAATCTTAAATGCTCCCTCGGGTGCAACTATTATGAAGAAATAGAACTTATATTTCTCTAATATTTTTCTCTTATACTATTTTGCATTTCTTAAAATTCGTGTCAATCTCAAATGAAACAATTACGGACGGGAGTGAGTATTTTTTTATAGCATAGGTTGCCATTTATGTGAAATGCACATGCCCGAAAGGTTATTCATGTATGAAAGCGTATAATCCATGGATTACGGGCGAAATTTTGTTGATTCTCTAGTGAATATCATAAGTGAATACTACTATAATAAAAGCAAAAGAAGGTAATAAACCCTAAAAAGCAAGTAAAATCCAACCGCATAACAAATAAAAATCACATATTTATAAACTAAAACTAAAATCATAATTGCATAAAAACACTAGAAAATGAAAGAGTTGAAGGTAAAATGTGGGTGTGCAGGAAAAGGAATCTGCAAGGACAAATTGGAAATTTGCATATAGACAGCCTAAGTGGGATGGACCCTTTTTGAGAATGACACATTTCATCTCACATCATATACATGTCACTTGTCAATAATATTTTGCTATATGCCAACTTTTATGCATCATTTCAAGATTTTATTGTCTACTCATTTTGTAGATACATGTATCCATCACCATCTTATAGTAATAAGAATCAATTTTCACCCTTCACTCTAGATTTCTTTACCATAGAGATAGAGTAATCCAACTATGTGTCTGGTGCTAAGTAAGGGATGTCAATGTAGTCCAAAATCGAGTTAATTAGCCTAAAATGCGTGATGTCAATGCAGCCTAAAACTGAGAAATTTCCCGATAAACTCCTAGCTCAAATAGACCGACATCTTTAGGCGACATACAAAGACCTCATAAGCAAACACACCCAAGAAACTAGAGGAATTGAAGCAATGTGGAGTAATAATGGAGGAGATAAACCTTGGCAAGTAATGACAAACCATATATATAATACTCAATGGTCTGAGACAAATTTTGTAATTTTGTGTTCAGAAAAAAACACAAGTCTCAGCCCCAACAGCAAAGAGGCCAGTTTTCTATCTGCTGTTGCTAACTTCTATGGCAAAACACTCTTTTCCAACACACCCTTTTCTGGCTGTTTCGGAGGGGTGAGTGATTGCGGCATTATTGACAGCTATTGTTGTCCGACTACGAGTAGCAAGGCAGTTAAGTTGTTATCATGGGATGTTCCTGCACGGCTCATGACGCAGCCCCTAGTATCCAACGGTTACATCTAGATATATTCGGGTATCTAATGCCCACTTGCACACATAAAAATTTCCCTAAATCCTCTGTTTCTTTCCTTCTTAAGCAGGCAAGTACAGAGAAGAGTGGAACTCAAAGAACTAGCTAAAAAACATTATACGCACTTAAAATTACGAAGGCAGAAAGCAAAATGGATCATATTTAAGAAGATAACAAAAAAGTAGTATAAGGCAAACTATATGAATGACTATTGAGTGTACATATATTGATATTTAACAAACAAGACAGCACGTCTCTGTTGAAGAGATTTCCGATATGTATAGAATATAAATAATCCTGGATAAGAGTGCAGAGAAGAAAAATGGACCATGGATGGATATTGACAGTTGCACAAAAACTTAAAATATACCAAACATAGAATGGCTTGGTCGTTGGAACGCATTATCTTGTAATTACGGCCTCTCAGTGATCCAAATTATCGATCCTGATTTCAATGACTGCTTCAATGTTTTCTCTGCAGATGGGGCATTTGTTCGACTGAAGTCTCAGTGCCTTCGCACAGTTGCTGCACATACACTGGAATATAAAGAAAAATCAATTCAAATGATCGAGGCGAGGTTTGATAGGGATATTATTTGAGCTTGAAAACAAATAATTTAGAATTTGTCCTCACCATATGTCTGCAAGGAAGCAATGCGATATCCTTCGGTTCAGTCATGCAGACAACACATTCTTTTCCCGATCCACTATCACTGAAACCTGGGCCAGATTTTCCTAGCCCATATATCTCTCTCAATTCATAGCAATCATCATCTGTCCAGAGCAACTGCCTGACAGCTTTGGGAAAAAATTGTCCCTCGTTATTTTTGGGCAGAACCACCTGAGTTACCTGCATCTGAGGCGACGTATGTGCATAATGGTAGCTTCTATCCTCAACTATGTAAGGAGTTACACAAGTATCAGCCGATATTACAATTGGAAAAACATCATGTCTGGACGACGGATGTGACAAATCATCCATTGCAAAATAATGTAAGTCGATGCCAGTTCCTGAAGGCTGACGAAATTCCTGGTGAAGTCCTTTCCTGAAAGGAATTTTGATGGGAACATATGCATCTGGAAATAAGGGGACAACTCTGCGGTTGGCTTCTTCTTTGGCGAAGTAATATATCGTGATGCTGTTATAGAAATCATGACGATTAGAAAAGCTCTCAAAATGAAAGAAGATAGGCTCATTAGGATGCACTAGTTATATATATATGCACCAAACTAATACCCTTTAGTCTTTTAAGTCTGATAAATATTCTGAGAGCACATAACATACCAGAAAGAAGCCACTATAAAATGTCCGCACCGGGATGGCGCAATCAAAGAGACAATTAACTTTTTCAAAGGTTCACCAAGAAGTGAAAGGCAAGCAAAAAAAGGAAGTTCATGATTCTTTATAGTATGTCTTCAGGGACAAGTAAACAACTAAAGGTAAATTATTGAAATGCACGGGCAATTGAAGAACCAACTTCCATTTCTTTTATTATAAAAGAATAGTGATGAGAGATATGCTGAATGAATATAGGATGAGAGTATGCAGGGATATGAGTAATTTCTTGTAAAATTATTGTTGAGTGATGGTGTGTGGTATTTATGAATATATGCAGACAAAATGTAAACTCATCTACAGATTCAAGTGTATACATGTTAATTTACATACATATACTGATATACATATATGCACAGGGTGCACATGTGTAATTACATATATAAATACAGGGATGAGATAATGTTGAAACTTATCCTACTAGGAACTAGGAAACATGAAATATATAACAGTGCTTCTTCATGGTGATGCTTCTTTATTAATAAAACAAAGTGATTTTATACTATTACATTTAACGATATACAAATAATCAAATATCAATGGTTCAAACTAAATGCTCGCTCCTCTTTTTGAATGGATAAATAAACAGAAATTTGTAAAGGCCATGTCACAGTGGACTCGATCATGTGACCTTTGGCCTCGGGCATTAACCACTCTGCTACTATGCCAACACACACATGCACACACTAATTGCTAGTTCCTATCTCTATAGAGAGAAGATCAAATAGAAACTTTCCCCTCTTAGGATGGAGAGACAGAATGATCATATAGTACCCAAGCCTCCATTGATCTTGTTTATCAAATGGCTGGGATTTTGTTATTTAAACAATACACAGATTTTTAACGTCAGATACTAGCAAAATATTACGCTTACACAAAACTGTATACATATTGTTAAACACAAATATGCATAATGTTAAACAAAAATATGCATAAAGTAAATTCAAACTTTTTACAATTTCCTGGAACTTATCTCTACACAGAAGTACACAAATGCATACTTTAAAACAGAAAAAGGCATGATGTTAAGCACAAAATGCGTGTGTAAGTTAAACAAATGAGTAATATTTTTTGGGTCTGTTCTCTCTTTTACTTTGACTGGGTTTTCATCGTGGAGTCGGAGTATAACCATATTTTACGCTAAAGTTCAATACAAAAAATTGCAAAACAGTCAGAACACATTTAGAATAATACACATGTCTGGATCGTCCAAATTTTCGCAATCAATGATCATAATCAGGTAGTACTACTATATATTACCTAAGGCTTGGGTATCCATGGATGACAAAAATTCTCTTTTTATAATTTCATTAATTTTCAGAGCAAATTTATCAACATGTTTCACACAGAGTTCAACATTCAAAACATTGGATAGTGATACTTTATTTATGAATAGAGATGTGACCAAATAGTGTTTAAATGAGGTGGCTGGGTTCTTTATAAAGGGATTCAGAATCAGTCGAAAACATTTGAGATGAAAAACAAATGCATTGCACAGTCACACAGTATTCATATAAATTACTAGCATGTTCTTGAAAGTATTTTATAACAGGTCAGATTTACAGAATTCGACCTGAAACCAAGTAACAGCCACAACAACTACTGTTCCAGTTGAAAAGCCACCACAATGAAATGAGATCATCAATCCAATCAGTCCCCCCACTCTTCTAATTCTATTTTTCGCACTATGTGCATAGGCATAAAAGCACACAAGAACTTCAACGCAACAACTAAATATTGCAAAGTCTAATATGAAACCGTGAATGCCTGCTTTTAATAAGAAGCATGCTACATAGCATTATAGTGCATCCCGGCACTCATGCCAATCCTACCTAACTTTACAAATTGGATTTGTACAGCTCTAGGGATGCAACCACAATGTAAACAAAGCATGACTACAGAGAGAAAGCTGGGAAATCTACATCAAAGTTACACACGCAGCAAAAGTTTACAAAAAGTGAATTATTTCATATAAGAATGTCTATGATGCAACCTTCAGTTAACTAAAATTAACTTTGTTGTTTGACTTTATTGCCTAAACTGAACTTCTTTTTTGTTAGTCGGGGGAGGTAGGGTTGAACCGTGGTCTCTCTGCTACACATAAGTGAGAAATATGAACTTTCAAGTAGTTAAAACTCAAACGTAAAAGATTCGGAACAATTAAAACAGAAACAAGGACAAATGCAGCAGATAGCAGATAGATCACAATATGGCCATTGACATACATTAACATACTAGCTCTCACCGAGTCCCTCATTATAAACCTTCAAGTTTCTTGGAAGAATCGAATTACATGTTAAACGGTACCACTTATATTCCAAAAACTCGATTTCACTCCTACGACAACATACTTTACTGGATCAAAACATTGACATGGAAAGTAACAAAAAAAAGCAAATTCATCAACATTACTAATCACACAGCAAGCTTTCTAGTTTTCAATTGGCTTAACAAAATGCCTGATTCCCTCCTAAGAAATCGAGCTATGCAATTCAGTCCACTGTAGAACCTAATCGAAATTCGGCATGCAAAACTCATTCGAAATCCATATCGAGATCAATTTGGCCTAACAAACCAAGCAATCAAACAACAAGAAAAGCAAAATCAAAACTTTGCAGAAAAAACACAGACCAAAAATCTCACCTTCCATCAAGCAAAGCATCAAACACGAAACAAACCAAGGAGCGATCCGGGTTGAGCTCATCACTCTCCAGCCTCAAGGTGTCCTTATGCACATTGACATCGCTGTTCACAACCTTGGTGGGCTTCTCCTCGCGCTCCCCCGCAACAAGCGGCGGTGGCTGCAGCTCAAAGGGGCCGAAATAGGGCTGGCCCATGGCGGCGTGGTCGCACACGGCGTAGCCGTTGGACTCGTAGTAGGGGTAGTAGACTGGGGGAGAGGCGGCAGGGTAAGCATGGGGGTAAGCCGGGTAGTAGTCGGCCGGGTGGGGGTGGTGGTAGGGGTGGGTGGGGGCTCTCCGCCGCGCGGTGGTGGCGGTGGCGGTGGTGGTGGTGCTGAATGAAATGCCCATTTCTCTCGATTTGGGGAAAGCGGAGAGAGACCTTCAAATTGAATGTCAAATTTCATGGTTTTTGCTCTCATAAAAATTGAGTCTTTACAATTGGAAAAGGAATCGATATTACAGGTGTCAATTTTTAATTTTATTGCTGTGAATTTTCTTTATGTGGGAAAAGTGGATTAAGGCTTTAATTGTGATGATTACTGGGGTTGATTACGATGATGTAACAAAGAGAAATGGTCATGGTAGGAAATAAAGTGAAGCTTAGTAGGTAAGTGGTTGAGTGATTAAGTATATTAGTTAAGTGTAAATAAAAAAGTAATTAGTATAAAGGTGATATGTGAGAGGGTCTAAATAAAATTGAGGTGCGATTCCGGTGAGGGAGGGTTCACTGTACGCTCATACGACCCATGGCCCCCACGCGGTTGATGGCGGATGAGGAGGCAAGGCATATTCCAGTGCAGAGATGATTGATTCTGAAGCGCGTACAGCGCATGTACGCGTATCCAATTAATGCAGATTGATACGGATATTTAACAATTTAAGGTGTTCTCATCTTCCTATCTACATATTTTGAAGATGGGGAATGTCAATGAGTGTAACTGATTTAATAAGCTTGTTATCTCTCACACACATATTGACTAATGAGTACCTCATGTGTTTATAATGAAATGTTGTATAATCATTTTGGCGTCAATTGACTATGAAGGTTACTACTTATTGGTTAATTATGTTATTAGAATACAAGATAAATAAAACAATAAGTAAACAATTATTGATTCCAAATTTTATGTATGGTTGGTTTAATTGCGAATTAAGGTATAAAGGTGATATATGAGACTATTAAAAAAAATTGAGGTTCGCTCCTATGATGAGATCGAACACATTTCAATGGTGAGATCGATTGATTGCACGATTTGTACAGTGCATGCATGCAATCAAATATTTGTTAAAGTAAATTATGTTAATACACGAGTCTAGTATGAATGGAATATTAACAGATTTAATACGTTCCAATCTTCCAATCTATATATTTTTTGAAGATAGAAAGAGAGTGAATGCTCATTATACGCCCATACCGCCCATGGCCCCACTTGATGGATGGCGGTGGAGGGAGTAGGGCATATTCCATAGGAGAGATGATTGATTTTGAGCTATGTATAGCGCATGCCACACATAAGTATTTGTTAAAATAAATTAGGAGTATTAATATATGAGACTAATACGAATTGAATATTTAATAGATTTAATACGTTTCAATCTTCCTATCTACATATATTTTGACGATAGAAAGTGAGCAAATGCTCATTATATGCCCATACGACCCATGACCACCACCCGATTGGTGACGGTGGAGGAGGCGTGGCATATTCCAGCGCAGAGATAATTGATTCCGCGACGCGTGCAACGCGTGCCCACATATTCAATTATTTGTTAAAATAGATTAGTACTCCAATAGTGATATATGAGACTAATGCAAATCAAATATTTAATAGATTCCAACCTTCCTATTTACGTAGATTTTGAAGAGAGAATGAATGTAATTGATTTAATAAGTTAGCACTCTCTCACACAAACATATTGACTAGTGTTGTTAATTTTAAAACGACATGGTAATCCAATTTGAACACACAAAAAATTACTTCCTCCGTTCACGAATAGGAGTCCCGGTTGGCCATTTTCATCCGTCCGCCATTAGGAGTCCCGGTTAGACATTTTATCTTGGGAGTATAAGAAATGACCCCACTTTTCCCTTAATTTAGAAGCTGCAATTAATTTTAATCCACTTTGATTGCAATTTCTCACACTCTCTCTTAATGTTAGATTTCATTATTCCAAAGAATAAAGCAAATAATAATATAAATGGGTCCCACATTTCACTATCACACACTTAAATTATTACACTCAAACTTTTCTTAAAATCCGCACCCAACTCAACCGGGACTCCTATTTGCGGACGGAGGGAGTAATAGGTTAGGGTCAAGTTTTATTGGTTCGTGTCTTTATCGAATTGACCCGTTAGAAACTTGATAATTTTAACCTGAGTTCAGGTTGGAAATGGTTGGATTTGGCATTTGAGTAACCAGTTAAAAAATTATATTACTATTTTAATTATTCATATTATTTTTCTAAAAAGTTTTGCATTAATTTTATTCTCTAAGCTCTTGTAAATTAGGTTCAAGTTATGTAAATCGGATTTTTATCGTGTAGATCAGGTTTAATCATGTAATATTGGGTTTAATCGTATAATATCGGGTTTTAATAGTGTAATATATCATGTTTAGATCGTTATCGTGTCAAATATGTGTTGTTAATGGTTGTGTCAAGTGTGGGTCGTGGTCAGGTTTAAAGGTATTAGATTGTGTCAGGTTTACAGTTTTTTTAACAGGCCAGGTTTAGGTTAGACCCTTAGGTCGTTATCAGGTTGACCCGATAACGACTCATCCCACGCGATTTTCCACCCCTAATATAAACTATTGAGTACATAATGTTTTATAGTAATTGAAGTGTTATATAATTATTTTGGTGTCAACTAGTTACGTAGGTCTTTACTCATTAGTTAATTACTCTATCTGTCCACGAAAAATAATCTCATTTTACCATATTTTAAGTGGTTACCGTTAATTGCAAATTGTCAAATTGAGGTATTGGTCCCTTATTCGTTAGTTGCAATTAGTGCATCAATTACTAAACTGCTCGTTGTGTTTGTTGGAGGGTTATTTATTTATTTTGTTGCAAAATAAGCGATACAATTATCAATTACAAACTCAGAGCAAGCTTAGGGAAAAAATAGAATAAATCTAAAGTTGATATATTTAAGTGCAATAACTAAAATATCCAATGCACATTGAAGAAATTGTGAACAATAATTGGTAATTGGTAAGGTAAGTGGACATCATACTTTTGTGCACCTCATAATCTCTCTCTTAAAGAAAGAATTTAATTATGATCATAAACATTATAAAATGGAGAATTGGTGAGAGCGCAAACATCTTTTTTACCAAGTCAAATATCTCTTTCACAACCATTATCTCAGCCATCTGGAAAAAGCATCACTAACAAAGTGCTTTGTAACAACTAATTGAGAAGATATTTCAAAGTAGGTCATACACTCTTGAAGACACTTTATTGGGTTCACTCCTAGTGATACCGCCGGGCCGAAAACCGCAAATTCTGGTTCCAAACAGCCGGAACCAGTTCTGGTTCCACGTAGGTCGAACCAAAACCGGTCAATGAAGGGCCCTAGCGGTTGTGATTAATGAGCCGAAACTAGAGTTTTTTCCGGCTTTTCCCAATTTTTAATTTTTTTTTTCAATTTTGAACTGAATTATCGGTTCATGGGTCAGAAAGTTTGGAGCCTAAATCAGGCCGTCTAGTTTGCGGTTCTAGTTACAGTTCTAAACCGATGTTGACCGACACGGTCTCAGTTTTACCATGCATCAATATTTACTCAGACCTCGATTAATAACACCAATCCAACTGGAGATCATAAACCAAAGTTGGAGGCAATTTAATCAATCCAGGCAAAAATCGAGGACTCAGAACGCAAGGTCAATCGTTCAACGGTCGAGTTTCTGACGTGAATAACTATATGAAGTGAAGGTAAAAGTAGACATGGAATAACCATGAAGTTTGATGTAGCTAAAGCTAAAGATTCCAGCTGTACAGATGAATATGGAGCATCTCATAGAGGCAGTATTTACAAATGACAACTAGGAGTAGAGAGAATTTACACGAGACGAACTAGTGTTCGTGGTTGTCTTGATCAGTATCAATCTTGATTATAAGTGGTTCGTGGAGGTTGACAGAAGGGTTCGATGTGAGAGGCAACGATTGTGACATGGTATCTCCTTCTAGACATTCCCCGGTTTCAGCCAATGCCTTTTCCAACGCAGCCTTTGCAACTCTTGTGACGCATGTTATCAACACCGCTGCAAGCATAGCAAATCGACCATATATGAATTTTGACAAACAACGTGATTCAAAAGCAGAAGCTTATGACATTCAAGCTTTCTGGGTATCTTTTGCAACTACATAATTTTACTAGACGAACAACGTGATTCAAAAGCACCCCAATAACTCAAAAGGCCTTATATATATATTGTGTCATGCTTCAAATAATTCATGTGATAGCCAACTTTAACCAAAGGTAAACACATGACGAACACTTAGTTTCTGCAATTGGCATGTCAAATTGAAATGACTAATGTGACGTGAAACTTACCAGACATCACAAGACCGAGGAAGATAAATGCCTGCATCAAAGTAGAAGATGGAGTCAAAACAACAGAATTCGAGCAACGACCATTGCATTCCAGCTCTTCAGCCATCATTAAACATGAGCGTAGTGCCCAGTGTAAAATAGATTAGACTCGCAAAACGTAGTTGCTCAAATATCATATGCAAGATTAACAAATCATTCTTACATTCTAGGAAGCACAATGACAAGGATAAGCATAGTTTATGACCAAGTTTTTGTTAATTTTGTAAAATAGGTTCTAGAGATTATAATTTGTGAAACATTACCAATCGGGTTCTGGAGAATTCATGCCATCCATGTGTTACATCCGAAAGATCCTTTAATGTTGTTCCAACGTAGACCAATGCAAAAGTGATAGGCTGCCAAAGGACGTGAATGGACGTGAGTGAATATAGAGAAACACGCATGACATCAGTAATCTCAACAAAATGAATTAAAAGTAAAATGGAGCTATGAATATGGAAACGCTAATGCAGATTTACATACCATCATGCCCAACCATGATGCTAGCATGTAATGAGCTATAGGTACTGGAGTGACGGATAAGAGGTAGTTCATCATATTGAAGGGAAGTAGAGGAACAAGACGGAGCAACAACACAATCTGCAAGTGCAAGGCCGTTTCAGCATAATATGAATCTGTAATTATCAGATATTTACGCAAGTAAAAGAATTAAATCTGACTATAATAAGCAGGTCCAGCACCAGCTTAGGAAATCAAGAATAGGATTCTAAACAGACAATAAGCACAAACCTTGAATCCGGATCTCTCAATTGCAATGGAAACTGCTCGGAACTTGGGATAATCACCTAACTTTGAAATAACAAAGGATCTTCCTATCTGTTTAGAGTAAACAGATAGAAAACACACAAACAGAAAACCAGTAATGAGCATCCAGTAAAGGAAGTCCCCCTCCACATTGCAAAGGTATAACATCAGAATTATAAATCTAAAGTTGCATCTTACGCTTGAATGTTAAACACATAATACTAAACAAGATATAGATTTATTAGAATATAGTAGAAACTTACTGTTCGCCCAAGAAGAAATGCAGCCCCAGCACCTAATGTTGCACCAATAGAATCAGCAAAGAAACCGATAGGCAAGCCAAAGAGATATCCACCACCCAGCTGAAAAACATAATAAATTCGCAAAATAATTTTAGCTCAACGAGCAAAGCTAAGATCTAAAGAGTCACTATTCCACCATATTATGGAAGAATTAAAGCAAAAAAACATCTCTTTGTAAAGTTAGATGACACAAAAAAAATTAAAACCAAGAGAGAAATAAGATATAAATGAGGTGCCACGGACAACAGCATTACTAACTTACTAGAACAACAGTCAACATAGTATAAATCTGTACTTCAAGATACTGAAGGAATTTATGATTGGACAACAGAGAAAAGACTACTATCAGAGATGCTAATCCTCACCGTCAGTATAGAAGCTGGGACAGCCAACACTGTTAAAGGAATGTATGCAACAGCCCTGCAAATTCATAACCAATGGGAAACCAAATCAACATGTAGATTGAAAGTTCTTAAGCATTTTTTAAGAAATTAATCAGTCATTGCCTTGTACAAATACCAAATAACTACAAATTTCTCCCACTATTAAAACATTATTTTTAATATCAAAAGCTATCATAGGATAGATTTAATGTTTTATGAAGGACGCTTCTAATTATGACTAAGCCATGAATATTGCATGACATGTACTGAGGCCTAGGTAGCAATAAAGAAGACAATCATATACAAAAATTGACTGATTCACAGAGAAGTTCATCAGTAAAAGTATAAGGAAAAATATGCTATGCTATTAAGCCTTCTTAGTTATCTAGGTTAGGTGGTCAAAGTTAGTCTCTAGTTTACTTGAAATGAAACATGACATTACATTACTGATCCTCGTCTCTGATGATTCTAGTAACCACTACATCAACATTTTCTTTAATAACCAATTGGAGTAACAAAAGTCAATTCAGTCATATCAAGCATGGTATTTCTTCAGCATATAAACAACTAGACAACAAAACAACCCAGCATCTGTAAGGTGTATATGTATGTATAGATACTACATAGAAATATGATCGGATTACAATGACTAGTCAACTCTTTGTAACTGCAAATAACCCTAGACCGAACTAATGTAACCAGAACAATTTTTTAATTTGCTCGCTCTTATTCTAGTTGAATAATCATATCTTCTGTAAATTGTCTTTGTTATTTAGTCCTATGCTAGTACATTAGAAGACAACTCACAAGCATGAAGGAAATGCCTGCATATTCAGGCACGAAATAAAAATATGCACCCAACACGAACAAATGAAAACAGCACTTACAGCACTAGGGGACCCCAAGGACCAAGATCTTGCTCTATCCATACTAAGAAATCTTTCAGTATCTGTTCAAAATCATCAAGCAAAACCGGTATCGATCAATGACAGATAACTTACAAACTATCATACTTCCAACGCACATTTGAACGAAAGCTCGCTGCTACATTTCGAAGCACATATAAATATATAATACGGAGTAATAAAAAAACAATTTGCCGCATTCCAGTTATTGAGAAGCTTATAACTAACTGACATTGACATAGTTAGCTCAGTTCATGAAAATGACAAAACAAAATCAATCAAATGTAAACACTAAACAAACATGAATCACGAAAAAGGCAACCAAGATTTCCCACATTACAACATCAATAGCAGTTGACAAACCCCCTAACTAAATAAGCAGAGTCAAGCGAACTAAACTAAAATATACTCAGATCATTAATGTTGGATGGATAAGTGAAAAATAAGCCAACCTTGTCAACAGGGAGAGTAAAACAAGCAACTAAAATAGCCCCAATCAGCAACAGAAGTAGCGAAATCTTCCACAGCGAAGCCCAACTGAATTTGAACGCCATAGTAATCGATTGCGGCGATAAAAATAAGATCTTTCTGCGCCACGGCCGGCACTCTTCGTCGTCTGGGTCAAAGGACAGAGCTTGCTTAAATGGTAAGCGAGGCCGCAAATTTATCCCCCCTAAATTTGCCAGATTGATTGAATTGGGGGATTGATTGATTGAATAGAGAAGAAATGAGACGATTAGTGAGTAAGAAAACGATGAAGGTGAAGGGGATTTATCCCATTTGTATGAAAGATCGTGGAGGTTTTACACACAATGGTCCTCTGATGATTCTGCGCGGAAAAAATTGGTGTTAGCAGTTGGTGAATTGATGGCTTTGTCGTCAAACAAATTCTACACTGTGCACCGACTTTACTGTTTAAATATTGAAATAATCCGTAGACTAAAAAACTGCTGCAATTTGGCTAATCTTATCTTAGATCTGACATTGATATAAAATACATTATTTTAAATATTAACTTATTTACACACTCATCATTTTTAAAGTTCAAGCTCATTGTGAATTTTAATATGCATAAGATCTAGTAATAGTATTCCCGACCCAGTCTAAATACCCGACGGGTTTTGGGTACCCGAAACCCAAAATTATGGGTTTGGGTACGAGTTTGGGTAGTTAATGTTAGGATTCTTCGGGTTTAGACTACCTGAATAATACCCGATTAAACCCGATAAATTATGTATTTGTGATAAATATTTTGGGTTATAAAGTTCTTAGTTTACTATTTGTATTAGTTTGGTTGCTTTGACATTATTTAGATTATGTTTGGTTGCTTTGACATTTTATTGTTCTATTATCTCGATTTTAATACTTCTTTATATTCGTGTTCGGTTCTGTTGCATTATTTATGTTCTTACTTGTCATCTTTTGAAAATATATAGTTAATTAATTATGCTTTCTCCATTTTATTTACATGTTCATTTAATGTCTTAAAAAATATTTTAATCTTTCATTTAATATCTTAAAAAAATATTTTAATCTCTTTTATATTTCAATATATACCAAAAAATAATTGATTTTAAAATTAAGTAGTGTTTATTTGTTTAATGTCTATTTTATATAATATAGAATTATAATCAATAAATATTATAAGTATTGTGTTATTTTTAATAGTTTCTATTCTCGTCACAATTTAATTTATATAAAAGAATAAATTTTAAATATAATAATTTCGGGTTTATGGGTACCTGATTATTTGGGTTACAGGTCGGGTATTGGGTATGATATTTTTGAGATTTCGGGTTCGAATACCCGAATTTTCGGGTTTGGGTACCCGCGGGTACCCGAATTTACACCCCTACTCCCACACCGTATCCCAAGAATAACATTTATTAGAAAAATAAAATTACAATGTTTTATGAAATTCTAATTTATTCCGTATTTTTCAAATTTTAAATGACGAAGTTTTAAAAAATTCTCAAATGTCTTATTTAGACGTGCCCACGGTTCGGAACCGCCGGTTCCGGTTCCGGTTTGGAACCGCCGGTTTTCTGGTGATTTTTTACGGTTTTGCACGGTTCTGAACCACCGGTTTTCAGCGGTTTTTCGCGGTTCCGGCTCGGTTTCACGGTTTTCCGACGGTTTTTCACGGTTCCGGTTTGGAACCGTCCGGAACCGACGGTTCCGACACGATTTCAGTTCGTAAAATTTGAAACCGAAACCAGCCCACGGTTCAAAATATGGCGGTTCCGGTTCAAGAAAAAAGTCACGGTTCCGCGGTTAACCGCCGGAACCGAAAATCTTGGGCATCTCTATTCTTATTTGACCAGATCTGTATTAGTATTATTTTTAGTCATTTACGTTATTACATTAATACATGGTATAGTATTTATGTTATTCAATGGGAATACCAAAATTTTACCCGTATATGCCAATTTAGTATTGAAATTGCAGTAAAAATGTATCATGGAACAACTCAAGAATATTTGAAGCATTATAATTTAGTACTTAAACTTTGAAAGGTGTTGACCAAATTTCATAATTTTAAATATAATTAAACAAAAAATAACCAATACAAATTAGGTAGTGCAATATATATGGGCCAATGGTCCATGAAATAAGCCTTCTAAACTTTGCTATTGGGAAAGGGCGAAGCCCAATATAGTTGGGCTAAGGGCTAAAATGAATTAAATACTGGGGTTTTTTTCCAGATCACGCCTATTGAAGGGCAAAGAATATAGAGAAAGAATGTGTGCCAAATAATGTACATATCACATGTGGAGAGTAAAATTAAAGAAATACGAAGTCGGACTTAATTCGACTCAACTCGATTCGACCCATTTCCGAGCTTAGCTCCAAGGATCTTCGCAACCTTTGAGTCCGTCCCTCTTGACGAACTCCATTATAGCCTGCACGGCTTCCTTAGTCCAGTTAGAGAGAGAATGGTTTCCACTTTCAATCTCAACCATCTCGGCTCCACCCAATGCTCTACATAATCTACGCGCGAAAAAAAAAAAAAAAAATCACTCACAAAATCAAATATAATAATTTTTTTTTTAAAAATCTCTCATAATTAAACAAAAAAAATCTTGCCTGCCACCAAATTCTTGTTTGTTCACGTGTTGTGGCACGTGCTCATCCGCCATCGAGTAGATGACCTTGCAGACATAGTACTTTCAGACTCAAAAACTCAACAATACATTCAAGAAAACGAAAGAGGGTGTACCAAGGTAGGCGTATTGGACATGTGCCCGAGCTTCTCCTTCAACTCCTTATCACTCAAGTCGGAACTAAACATATCATCCTCACCATTCCTCGCGTATAAAGAGTGATACCTGAGCGAGCCATCATGAGGAGACAATTTAATTCGAGTGAGAGGATAGGTAAAAAAATACATGTATACATTTAATGGACAATATGATCAAAAAGGTCAAAATTGTTGACCTATAGGCCGTGATTGGAGCGTCTGGATGTACTTTTCTCGGCATAAAATCGTACGGTCGACCATGATTGATCATAGTTGCGGCTAGATCAATCATGGAGCCAGCCTTTTGGAAGTATTCACGGTCACTAACCGGAGCCTAAACATTAATTAATAACGAGATTAAGAGATAACAAAACTTAACTAAACTAGCACAAATTAATTATGAGGGAGTATAAAAATGGACCTGTAAAATGACTGCTGTAACTGCTCTTGACCATGCTGCATTACTATCCAAGTAAAATACAATATCCTGCATAGCCTCAAAATCGTTATATAACATATTTTTGCTTCATATTCCATCCATATATTTTTCCAAACAATAGAATCCACCACGATTAATGATAACCATCCAAACAGTACAAACTAAATCAACATAATAGAGCAACAAAAAAACTAAATAAACACAAAAATTCGATCAAAGCAAGAATTGGCGAGCAGAGTCCATCAAGAATGAAGACAATCGAAACAACATATACAATGTGTAAAGCATAAACTAACAAAAGACAAAAATCAACTAACGAACCTGACAGCCATGACCGTGTCCTAGTAGGATGACACCATGAGAGTCCTCATTGTCGATTAAATAACTTATGAGTTGATCAAGTTCATTGGCATCCTTCACCACAAGATGCAAATCCAATTTAATTTATGAAACAAGCAAAGGCTACAAAGTTAATCATCTTCTCACAAGATGTTCATATACTAATTAATCTCAAATTTGACATCGGAAACAAATTATTTAACTTGTTTCAAGGTGGAGATGCCATATCCGCTGTAGGAAGATGAAAATAGGAATTGAACTAACGACCAATGCTCCTTCTCTAAAGCAAATGCCAGAGGTTCCAAGTATCTGCAAAACTATAATTAAAGATACGATGTGTGGTTGGTTGGATTTCGCGCAATTGCACAACACACATCGCTGTGTCGTGCAAAGCTGTGTTTTTACGTGTTACACGCATGTTGTGCACTATATGTATGTAAACACAAATTTTTTAGCACACTGTTGCGGATATCCTTACTCAGTTGCCAAAATTCCTTCTTTAAATCCACCAACAAAAACAACTTGCTGCTTGAAATTTCCTACCTTAAATGCAACCTGCAACAACATTTCACCTAATTAAATCAATCATTAAAATACCATAAAGAAAAATGGAGTATTTCCTATTTTTTGGAAAAGTTATTCCATTAATTACTAGATCCGGATGAATAATTAAACAAAAATATATGAGTAATATTTAAATAAAAAAAACTCCTAGGGTTTAGTAACAATTAATTAAGATGTTATTTATTTCCTTGCCTGAATCGGTTTTGGGCCATACTTGAACATCACCCCGTTAAGCTTATACTTATTGTTAACGGCTGCGGCGGCTCCGGTTGGGGAGTTGGGCGCCATGGCGGTGGAGGAGCGGCTGACGGCGGCGGTTGGGGTGGAGAGGAGGTGTCTTGGTGTTAATTGGTGTCTTCATTTCTTGTTGCCTTTTTAAGTGTTTGTTTTGGGTGAGTGATTTCCGTTATTTCTGTTATTTCCTTGTCAAAGTAGATCCGTTTAATCCTTTCATATTGTTTATTAATTCAGTACATACTCACGAGGATATAAAATCAATATATCATACTCACGAATTAAAGCCCATACTCACGAGGATATAAAATCAATGAACAAGATATAAACAGAATAAATATAAATTACTAGCTGATTTTAGAATAGGACATGAAGTAAAACCATTTTATGTAATAAGGAATAGTAGTCAATTTACTAAACGCTAGTAATCAAGTATTTCATCAAGACATGTGTTTAAACTCAGCATGTTAACATTCCTTATCTCATCAAGTATCTCATCAAGTATCTCATCAAGTATCTCATCAAGACACTTCTAAACTCAACATGTTAACCTTCCCTTATTTTTGACAAATTTCCTGGCCCTGGCACTGCTCCTCCCCGTGGCCCTGGCCCTGCTCCTCCCCGTGGCCCTGGCCCTGCTCCTCCCCGTGGCCCTGGCCCTGCTCCTCCCCGTGGCCCTGGCCCTGGCCCTGCTCCTCCCCGTAGCCCTGGCCCTGGCCCTGCTCCTCCCCGTGGCCCTGGCCCTGCTCCTCCCCGTGGCCCTGGCCCTGCTCCTCCCCGTAGCCCTGGCCCTGGCCCTGCTCCTCCCCGTGGCCCTGGCCCTGGCCCAGCTCCTCCCCGTGGCCCTGGCCCAGGCCCTCTCCTCCCAATGGCCCTGCTCTTCCCCATGGCCCTGGTCCTCCAGCTCCTGCTTGCAACACATCAACATCAAAGAGAAATGAATTAGTACCTTTGTCATTGTAACCACAAGCATAATATTAAATCATCACCTTCTTACGGACATCACGCAGGTAATTATAAAACATATCGAGGCTGTTGTGGCTGTACAATGGGCAATGAAGCCCAAATGAGGCGCAAGGAAGTTCATCTATGATAGCATTACCACAAAATGGGCAATGTTTCTTCCCTAGGTAAGAATGGACAGCAATCCAATGTGATTTCATCTTAGTAAAAGATGAGAGAGCATTATGCTCCTTCCAAAACCCGCATATAACGTGATTGCAGAAGAACCTGTTAGAAGTAAACAAGCAAGACTGTGACTCACAGATCATAAATAGACATTCAACCAACATTCAACCAAGATTTATCCAGAGATTTGTCAAAATGCAAAAAAATCATGGGACAAGATTTATTCAGAGAGTACACAATTAAATGGAGGCTACACAATTGAATAACATCAGGTTGATTTAACGGATTGAAGGAAAGAATCACATCAACGATCAAAGATTTATATGGGCCAAGAATAGGGACAAGATTCATATAGAGGGTACAGAATTCAATGACTGATTCAGAAGATTTATCAAGAGCACACAATTGGATGACATTTGATTTAAAGAAAGAACCAAAATTGAATGACATCTGATTTAAAGAAAGAACCAAATCAACGATCATAGGGAGGGTACAGAATTCAATGACTGATTCAGAAGATTTATCAAGAGCACACAATTGGATGACATTTGATTTAAAGAAAGAACCAAATCAACGATCATAGGGAGGGTACAGAATTCAATGACTGATTCAGAAGATTTATCAAGAGGATACACAATTGGATGACATCTGATTTAAAGAAAGAACAAAAATTGAATGACATCTGATTTAAAGAAAGAACCAAATCAACGATCATAGATTTATCAAGAAGACATAAGTTGATTTGACTGCAAATGAGAGATTTATGTATAAATGCAAAAACAAGATTATGAAAAAAATTGTACCTTCGGTATTGAAGGAGCATCCTCTCTTCTTCGGAAATCTTTTCATTTGTAGTGGCGCCCTTGGCCTTCTTTTCTTTCCTCAGGACTTTTTCTGCAAATGATCGAGGTGTAACTCGAGATTCACGTTTCTCAGTCCTGCGGGGATTTCTCCCTCTGGAACCAGACTTCTTGTTGTTAACCCCTTTACTCCCTTTCCCTTTGCTTGAGAATAGGGCATTCTGCCCCATTCTCCATGGAGAGAACACTGTAATTTACAACCAAACCAAAATTAGGAATAAATAGAGAGGGGGAGAGATAGAGACTGAGAAATGACATAAAAAAAACCTGAAGCATTGACGAAAAATTTAGCAGACATTGCTCGTAGTTGCATGTTGTTGTGATTGGGGAATGAGTGAGGCGAAGAGATTTTCGAATTGAGAGCAATTGATGCTCTTCTTGGTGAGGAACTGACTTGTTAAGCGCTAATCGAATTGAAATGGAATAGGGGCGCGAATTGACTGGATTATACGTGATGGGCTTATAGGCTGGGGTGGGCCCATAAGCCCATAAGCCCATCCTTATGGGCTGGAAGGAAAATCAATCGGAAAACTCAGAATCAATGTAATCTCATTTTATAAATTTTCATTTAATAAATTTTCAATAAGCAGACAACTCTCATATGTTGAAATTTCAATAAGCAGCGAAAACTTCGAGTTTTACCTTACTTCGAGTTTTACCCAGTTGAATGAATGCCGTCGTAGAACCATCTTCGGTCCTGTCGGAAGTAAAATCATATAAAACACATACTTTAAATAAATAAATAAAAAACAATTGACAAAACATAGATCTAGATCTGAATAATTGAGGAGGAGATAGATTGCGAGTGAGGAGGAGGTAGATGGCGAGAGAGGAGGAGGAGGAGAGAGGTAGATGGGAGGAGGAGGAGGAGAGAGGTAGATGAGAGGAGGAGGAGGAGGAGAGATGTAGATGAGAGGAGTAGATGAGGTTGATGGCGAGAGAGGAGGAGATAGATGGCGAGAGCGAGAGAGGAGGTAAGATCTAGGTATAAATAAGGAGTGAGATTTAGGGCGGATAATTAAATTGGGCTAGGCCCATATTGGCTTGCTTGTATTTAATATTTATTTTCTATTTCCATAACGCAACGAATTTCAATAAAATCGCGAAATCATACTATTACGATCCTGTATCTTTATTATTATTATTATTATTATTATTATTATTATTATTATTATTATTATTATTATTATTATTATTCATCTCCATTTTATCAACGAATCTGGATTCTTTTTAATGATTTATTTTATAATAGTTACACTAATTTATGTTATAATTTAAGTTTGTTTCACCCCTCTCCACCCCCACTTCTTTTTTCTTTCTTTTGATTAGAAGTATAGAATAATAGGTTGGTGGTGGCCGGTGGGGAATATCCCTGTTTTTACTCCTTTTTCTGTTTTTTAAACAAAAACATACCTTTTTTTTTTCATAATTTAATTTATATTTGATGGTTTGTGCACAATCAACCATCAAGGGAGAAGAATTTACAGAATAATCATTTAAATTATTATGACATTATGCTCAATGACATTCTTGATCAAGATCCACCAAGATCCTCAATTATACTACTTTTACAAAATTATAAACTACACCAAGATCCGAAATTATACTATGATGGTGTTCGGTTGACTAAATTAATTAGTATTGAGATACAATATAGGATAGGGTAAGATGGGCTTTGTCTTTGATTGAATTAGTATTGAGTTTTATTTTGTGTTTGGTTGATGAGCTCATGCAACTATAAAAGAAAGGCAAAGTAATCCGTATTTAAGGTGTTTTTTTACCATCCCTATAAATGTCTAATGACTCAAGGATAGAAGGACATTAGTGCATCCTTATCACTATAGTTATAATTATATATGGAAGGCCTATAGATTTGGGAAACATTAATGAATACCGTTAAACACTACTATAATTTTATATGATTCCACTTGTTAAAGAATTATTTTTTTGTTTAAAATTATGAAAATTGAGAATCTGCGCTATAATTTCACTCGTCAAAGAATTAATAACTAAATAAATAAATTTACAATGCCATTTTAGTTCATCTCCAAACTAAGACATAAATAAAGATAATTAACTAAAATAAAAGATATTGGAGATGATCTTCAGCAAGATTCATTAAATTGAAGACGCTATCACCCCCTCTTCCAAGCAAGATAACTAGGGATGTCAATGTAGCCCGCAATCCGTGGGCTGGCCCGAATAGCCCGCCAAATTTATAGGGTTTGGGTTGAACTTTTATAACCCGAAAGAAATCACAACCCGACTAGCCCGCACCCGCTTAACCCGCAACCCATTAGGGCCAGACCCGAAAACCCGATGGGCTGGCCCGAAAACCCGATAAAATTTTTATTATTCTAATTTTTGCTCCTAATTCGACTTAATTATAGATAACTAAAAAAAGTAACTTTCAATTTTATATTAAATATATAAATTATATATTGAATTTTTATTAATATAATAATTGATATATAAACTAAAAACTTTAAATTCACTAAAAAATTATTTAAATTTCTAAAATATGCATTAAAATTTTACGAAATATCTCAAATATTAGTATTTGATTATGTTTATAATTGAGTTTAAGCATATATCTCAAATTTATCATTATTAAATATTTTACATTTAATGAATATAACTAATTTTCATCATTATTTATGGGATTGATCGCATGTTAATTCTATCGATAGCAACCCGATTAACCCGATGGGCTAGCCCGAAACCCGAGCTTTTAGGGTTAGGGTTGAACTTTTATAACCCGAAAGAAATCATAACCCGACTAGCCCGCACCCGATTAACCCGCAACCTGAATAGGGTTGGCCCGAAACCCGATGGGCCGACCCGATTGACATCCCTAAAGATAACTAAATAAAAAGATTACAATAAAATCTCATACCGAAAAATAAATGTTTAATTTTAATGAGACAAAGGCAATAGTATTTTTATTTTTTTGTGAGTGTATATTTTCTTAATTATATATTGTTGATATGTGTTTTGCAGTATTTTTGTATTATATATAGATTATTTACAATAAATGAGTTTTTATTTTAGTACTACAATTCATAATAATAAAAATACGATATGTTGTGTATGACGAGACATTATTAATAAATAAAGGTAGAATTGTTTATAAATTTTGGTGACTTGTTGTATTTCCTTCGTCTTATAAGAGCATTCGCAATAGTGCTTAGGCCAGCAATAGGCCAGCTATATTCTCCCCTGCCACGTCAGCAACACTAAAAAATCCACCTGCCACATCAGATTTAGGCCAGCCATAGGCCAGTCGCAATAAAAATAATTCAAAATATACTACATTTTACGGAATTAAAATTACGATTAAAATACGGAATTAAATTTACGAGACATATACGGGAAAAATAATCCACTCCATTAAAAAAAAGTACAAAGATTTTTAAAAAAAAGTACAAAGATTTTTAAAAAAAAGTACATGATTTTTTTTTAAAAAAAAGGGCTTCAACACACGAGCCCCGCCACTCTCTACTCCTCGTCGCCGTCGTCCTCGCCGTCGCCGCTGCCGCTGCCGCCGCCACCCGTGGTATCTGAGGCCACGTCGGAACCCGCTAGTCGTGCCCGCGCGATTTCCAAATCAACCCGCATGCTCTCGAGCATCTTGTGAAGAAACATCTTCTCCGTGGGGTCAGTGGCGGCCTTCCAATCTTGGAAGACCTTGTACATCTGCTCGCGCGTTTGGTTATGCGAATGGAGAGTGTACTCGAGTGGGGCGGGTGGGTGGGCGGAGGACTGGACCGATCGGGGCGAGAGGGGGGATCCGCCCCTCGCAGCCCGTTGCGCCCGCTTCTGCCCAACCGGGCGAGGGCGACCAGCAAATGAAGGAGGGGATGGAAACTGCTCAGCATCCGGGGGGAGGTCGTGGGATTCGCCGCTGCTGCCGCTATAGTTCAGTCGCTGCTTCTTCGGCCACCCAGCGTCGCACCCGGCCCGGAACTTCTCGGAGTCCTTCAGCAACAAGAAGCACTCCCAGAAGGTGAACTCCTTATACCTCCCCTCCAAGGGGAACTGACTCGCGGCTATCCTCCGGGCGTCGTCCTCATTCTGCCCACTACCGAGCTGACGGAGGGCGTTGGCGTACAAATTCGCAAAACGGCCCACCGCGGCCCTGGTGCGCTCCCACCCCTTCCGGACCTCCTCGTTGCTGAAGTCCTTCCCGTGCGGGCAGTGCCTCCTATAGGCAGCTCTGATCTTCGACCACATGTTGACGACCCGCTGGTTGTTCGCAACCAGCGGATCGTCGCGCACCTCCAACCACCCCCTGGCCACCCCGGCGTACTCATCCTCCGTCCACTTCCTCCGGCCAGGGGTGTGGTCAACAGCGGGCTGCGATGACTCGCCGACCGCCTTGGCCTTCCCTTTCCCCCTCGTCTTCTTCTTCGGCGCGGCCCGCCTCGCCAGAACGGGAGTATCCGGATCCTCGAGATCGATCCCCATATCATGCAATGACAGAAGGTCATCGCCAGTAAACTGCGTCTCCAATGGGGTTGACGTGTGAGACGAAGCAGTCAAAAAATCAAGCGAGGGCCGATATACCGTGTCCCCTCCCGGTGACCCCTGAACCCCACCCCCCCTTGCATCCCGGGATGCATACCGTGCTGCATCCCCCCCGGCACCTCGCCCTGCCACATCATCCCATCATCTGCTGCAGCATCATCTGCTGCTGCATCTGGGGCATACCCCCCCCACCCGGGCGCTGACTGCCCGCCGCCGGGCATACCCCTCGCGCCCCCCGGCGCACCGGCCATCATCCTTCATCTGATTCCAAGGGATGTTAAACCCCGGGCCCATCTGCCCCCATCCAGATCCCACAGGTACCGTGGGAGTCTGAGATCCACTCGTCGCTGGACTGGACTCGTTGTTGTGATCCATCGCTTGATGATACTCTTGTACAGAAAGTTAGAGAGAGAGAAAACTCGTTAAAACAAGTGGTGCAAATGAAAATGAAACGAAAATCGCGTTTATATAGGTTTTTTAAAAAAAAACAAAAATGGGCGCTGGCCGATCGGGCCGCCACAATTACGGCTAGCCGATCAGCTAGCGCTTCGGCCAGCGCCGAGCGATCGGCCAGCCCACGCCGAAGCGCTAGCCGATTTCGCTCTCGCCGACTGCAATGGTTCGGCTAGCCGATCGGCCAGCGCGACGAATCGGCTAGCCGGTCGCTAGCCGACCATTGCGGATGCTCTAATAGATGACACATTTAGTAATTATATGATATTTGAGAAGATGTTATTTTGTATATTAAGTGCATAAGAAAAAATATTGTAATATAATTAGGGTCCGTTTGATAAGTTAGTAATGTCAAGATATAGATAATTATATGACTATTTCTTAGTGTTTTGATATCATAGTTAACCTATTATGTCAGTCCGTGGTTTTCTCTATGGCCCATCCGAGCCTGCAAATTTTTCCTTAAAATACAAAGATATGTACTTATCTCACAAATTTGGTCGGATAGCATTTCTACCTCATTTATTATGATTTATTAAAACAAAATCTAGATAATTTCTTGTCTACCAAACAACAACGAAAAAATCTTCATCCAAGCTTATCTTGACCCGAAGCCCGCATTTCTTATCATATTTAACAAATCTTGTTATATCTCATCTTTCTAATCAAACGAGCACTTATAATTTATATTAGTTTTTTTATTTTTAATCAAACGAGCACTTATAATTTATATTAGTTTTTTTATTTTTAAATGTGATATCGACAACTAAAAAAGAAATACAGTACGTGGTATAGGACAAACCGAAAAAGGAAATATATGGAAAGATATACTTCAATTTGAAAAAAAAGTAAATATATGGAAAGATCTACTTCAATAGATTTTGTAGTATACGGAAGATCACTCCAGTAAATTCAGAGAGAAAATTAAGGGAAGTTTGACGAAAATAAAACAGAAACCTCAAGCTATTTTTTGTTCATCTAAGTCATGGCGTTCCGGTTGGTTACATGCGCCAGTCGACGCCTTCGATCTACAATTTGCGCTCAATTCATCCCCAGGTTCTATTTCAAAATAATTTGATTAAAATAATATTGTTACTTGTTGCAATGTCATGAAATTTTTATTTTGATTAGAGAGGCGAGGACCAATGGAAATCGATTGGGTAATGTATTCGTGAAATTTCCAAATGAATTACTCCAATTACTACTGTATTAAACTTGATATACTACAACTTTGTTTTTATTGTGAAGGTTACAAGTACAAGTGGGCGGAGACAGAATTTATATCGGAGTCAGAGGCAAAGCCTGATTTTTTGAGGTATAACAGAGAGTTTGGGATGTTTGGTGCATATTTGTTTGAAGACGATGGCAGCATCACCAGGTCACCCAAATATAACAAATATCTTCCCTCCTTTAAAATGGAATTGGAAGAAGATGAAGATCCTTTCTTATTCTGGACTAGTTGTGATGGTCTAATTTATCTTCGTTATCCGAAGGGGAAACATGTCCTTTGGAACCCCACAACGCACGAGTATAAAATCCTCCCCGAGCCCTATGCGCACCCCTCCCGCTGCCTTTCTTATTTAGTTGTAGCATCGGGAATGTGGCATGACCATACATCTCAAGATTACATAGTGGTTAATCTTGTTCGTACTTATATGTTGCTGGGAACTAAAACAGACTCCTCTCATTTCATTCACTTGTATTCACTCAAAACTAATTCATGGAAGATAATACCGTGCCCATGCCCTCATTGCTTTGGTTTTGGTACAACTTGTGTTTGCCTTTCGGGGATTTTGTACTTTACAGCAATTCGAGCTATCCGTTCTTTTGACATTTCTACTCAAACCTTTTCTAACATACCCTTGCCTAAGGGTTGCCGCTCCTACCATGAACCTCACATTCTAGAGTATAAAGGGTTATTAAGTGTTGTATACTCGAAAGATGCAGCTTGTCATGTACTTAGGGAATATCAACTTTGGGCTATGCACGATGGATTGTGGACAAGAGAATCTGTTTTCCATACTCGTGGTGTTCGGAAGCCTTTATGGTTTTCAAAGGATGGTAAGCTATTGTATTTTCTAAGCCGGACTCGTGACATGGTGGTGTTTGATTGTGCCACTGGAAAGTCGAAGCATCTCGGTGTGGATAGCCCGTCAGACTTTGATACAGGGATGATTCCGTTTGTTGAGAACTTTGTTCAACTCAATGGAATTTCATGTATTGAGGAGGTACAATTCCTTTCATTTGCTTATATATAAATTGAGTAATTATACTATGAATCTATGAAGAAATAAATAACTTAGTTATCTTTATCAATTTTGGATATTGGGATTAGTTAGTTATTGGTAATTTATTATCTTTATATGTGTCTTTCAGGAGATGAACTATTGTCTCAACTTTCTTACTTGTTTGTTTCTCTTTGTTTTGCAAAGTCGAGAAATAATATCAAATCAGAAGTAAACCCAGCGTGTTCCTCCTCCTCCTCGTCGACTCCTATTTTTTGTTCACTTAAGGATGGCATGGCTTTCCGCTTGGTTACATCCGCCACTCGACAACTTCCTCTATGCAACCGTGTTCGATCTGCCATTTCCTTTTCAGGGTCCAGAGCTCAATTGGCTCCCAGGTTCTATTTTTTTTTTAAAAAAATTAAATATTCTTACTTGTTTATACAAATTAAAATTTTGTGAATTTATTATTTTGTTAGAGTGGAGGTGAATACGAGAATTGAAGGTGCCCCGCCTATGAGGAATAATGGAAATGAATTGGGTAGGTATTGCAAACATTCTGAATAATTATATTGCAACATACGAACCAAAGAGAAAAAAAAAAGATGCAAGGAATATTTATTTTGGATCATAATAATGTTTTCATTTTTATTGTGTAGGCCGTGAGAATGGTCCCATCGTATCCGAGACAACATTGTCTTCATGCGACATTTTCCCTAAGCCTAAGCCTAAGCCTAAGCCGGACATTTTTGTCAACTATCGGGATTCTTATCGTAATAAATATCAGAATGAGGAATATTTTGTTGCATTTTCCCTTAAAGAGGATGACACCATCTCACCCAAATATTTCATATATCCTCCCTCTTTTCCAACTGTAGATTATGTCTTCACTGGAGCTAGTTGTAATGGCGTGCTTCATTTTCATGATGGAGATTTTCATCGTAGGGGATCGGTTGGTCAAGCTCTTTGGAACCCGACAACGGGTGGGTATAAAATCTTGCCTAAGTCCTCTGTAGAACTCCGTCCTCATAGTAGTCATGAATTTGATATAAATGGAGTGTGGTCTGACCATAGATTTGAAGATTACAAAGTGTTGAATATTGTTCGTGCTAATGAAAGAGGTGGTCGGTTACCCGAGGACGTCAGTTATTACATTGACTTGTATTCGCTCAAACTTAATTCCTGGAGGAGAATACCATGCCCTGACTTTAAGTACTGTGGTTATGAATCTGTCTGCGTAGCTGGGGTTTTTTATTGCAGAGCATCTCTAAATAAGACTGGAGTTATCCTTTCCTTTGATTTTAATACTGAAACCCTATCCACTTTATCCTTACCTAACAAAAATTGCAACAGGCATTATTTTCTAGACTATAAAGGGTTGTTAAGTGTTCTTGCATGCTGGTGGGATGAAGATTTAGATGATGAAATACCTTGGAAATATGAACTTTGGATTAGGAGCGCTGGATCGTGGACAAGAGAATCTATTTTCCATGTTCATGGTGTTTCCAAGCCGTTATGGTTTTCGCAGGATGGTAAGCTATTGTATTTTGCAAGCGTGGATGATGAGTTAGTCATGTTTGATCGTTCCACTGGAAAGTTGAACCATCTTGGTGTCGATTGCTGGATGTCAAAGGTGATTCCATTTTTTGAAAGCTTTGTTCAACTCAATTGAATTTGAAATTCCTTTTGATTGTTGCCTCAGACTCATTCTCAATGCCTTGCTTTGGACATCAGGGATTCAATCAAATCTTGTATTTTTATCTAAGTATTCATTTGTTTGATGTTCATTTTTACATACTCTGTGGATAAATTGTCATTTTAAATGCGATAAACAGAGAATATGGTTCCATGATTTTGATAGAGCTCCATCAAATAGTTTGCCTATTCATTTTATTCCATCTGCTTGCTATTCTTATTTAGCATGCAAATATATCTTATTCAGGGTGTACTTGTTTCTTAGATTGCATTCAAACAACTCTAAGTTAGAGTATTATAATATTAAATTAATTTCTTGCAGAAATTTAGGATTAAAGCAAAAATGAATTAGATTGTTTTTATATAAATATACGAAAAGAACAAGAAGTAAAATACATAATGTTCCACTATTAAAATTAAAATTAAAATTTACAAAATCATATGAAAATAACAAAAGTCAACAAATGAAATTACAAAAAGGAGTATTAATTTTATACTCCAATCGTTCTTCAATGTGTGTCCATTTTGATTCGTTCAGGTTCTATAAAATGTAGTAACAGAAAGTGGATTAAAAAGTTAGTTGAATGCAAATCCTTTTTATATACTCCTCCTAGCAGCTGCCCTGACTTTAGCTGAAATTGAGGATTTTCTAATTCCCAAATTTTCTGTTTTCTTTTTTCCCTGCCTGACCCTGTAATAAAATAAAATAAATCACAAAACACTCTTCACTTTTAAATTTTTTTTTATCGAATGTACCCAGTATATTTATTTTGATTAAATTTTATTTTAAAATAAATGACATAAAATTTTCATAAAGTGCATGCAAAAATAAAATATTCCACCTGTGATCTACTGCAATAAATGGTGTCGTTTTCCTCGCCGGAAGTCCTGGTGTAATCTTCGCCGGAGCTGGTATTTTCCGGCGACCAGAGAGAGGTGGACGTGAGGCCAAAGTCTCTCTCGCATGAATCCATCGTCAGCGGTGCGCTGTCACTCCCGCCGCCGCCGCCGCACGTGTCGCTCGTGTAACACGTGCACGAGCCCCGGCCCACACCGGCACCGCTGCACGACCCCACGGTGCACGCGCCGAACCCCGGCACCTCCGCGGAGTTCTCGGGGCCGTCGCTCCCCCCTTTGTGGCACGGCACGAGCGCGTCCATGCTGGCCGCAAAGGCGGACGTGTTTTTACCTCCGCCTCTGTGGTCGAGCCACGGGACGAGCTTGCCCGCCGCGCGTGAGAGGCCGCACGTGCCCTGACCAACTATGGACTCCAGCGTGTCGGCCGGGCGCAGGTGAGACTTTTCCCACGCAATTCGCGAGCTTGTTGAAAGCCCGCGACGCGGCCAGCGGGCCGTTTTCCCACGTCAGATCCGCCACTTCGTAATCCAATCTGAAACAGAATACGTAACTAATTAAGCGTCACAAAATATTATTAAGATGAAAATTTTTCAGTGAATATATGAATGAAACGGGAATTACGAAAGCGGATCGGTAGCGAAGGAATTCATTTCGATGTCTCTCCAAAAAAAAGAAATTGTTGTTTTATTCTTGAATAGAATGTAAATATTTATCCGGTTTTTAGTTATTTTTGTTTGAGTTGAATATATGTGGGTGAGGAGTGAGAGAGGATTTGATGGCATATTTCAGATTCATAAGATAAGAAACAGCATTAGTTTAAAGAGATGGGAAATGGACACCTGTATAGTGAGTTTTGTCAGTTTACTTGAAAAACTACTATTGGCATTACACAAAAAATTCGTGTGTATTTGAATGTAAATATTGTGATACGTCTTTGTGAAATTTCTAATTGGTGTTTATTAATTGTATGTATATGGGAGTGTTATATTGCTAACTCATAACTTAATTGTTAATTATAACTAAATAATAGCCATTAGATATTCAAATTAAGGGCTTAGATCATTAATCGCTAAATGTCAATACTATCAACAAAAAACGTCAATAAGGCCATATGATTAATTCCAAAAAATATCAATAGGGATATTAATGTCAATTAACTACATGTTTAGTTATAACTAACTTTTAAAAGAAATCACAAAACTTTAAATTCATATAACATATATCAAATCAAAGATAATTTTATAAGGATTCCAACGATATCCTACATGCATATGTTCCGACGTCAAAATTTAAAAAAAAAAAATTCAAAATTTTTAATTTTTTCGTACAACAAAATGTCAATATACTATATAAAATATGTCAATATAATACATGTAGAATGTCAATATAAGCAATGAGTTAACATTCTTAAAGTATTGTGTTGACATCCTCAAAATACTGTGTTGATATTTTCGAAACTCTATATTGACATTTTCATCAAAAACCCTAATTTGGAGTTTTTTTTTATCTTTTTCGATTTTATTAATAAAAATGAAAATTACACGTGGCAAATTGTAGACCACACGTTTTCTAAAATTCTATGGCCTTAAATTAGTCGTAATTAGCAATTAAATGATTAGTTAGCAATTGATCACTCCGTATAATATATTTGTCGTGTGCATAGATAATTTTGAGCATCAAATTCAAAAGGCACATGAGTCCGTCCTTATCTCATTTTCAGCGTCCCACTAGCTATATGTCGTGTTTTGAATTTTGATTGTTTTTTTTTTCAGTCTTAAATTTTTAGGATTGATAGTATAAGATTTTACAAATATTTTTTGTATTTTTTTCTAGATAGTATAATGAATTTAATCATGGCCGATTGATATTCCAATCATAAGCTTGATATTTGGTCTTGATTATGCGATGAAATCTATTTCTTTCTTTTTTTTGTTAATCATAAACCTATACATATATGGGTGTAAATATCGTGTAATCAAATCCTAACATATTCTTATTACAGGACAAATAACAATTATTAAGTCACTTGCTTTAAAGATGTAACTGTTCCTAGCTAATTCTAACGACATAATCTATTGTTGTTACTTTTTATATTAAATAAGATTCTATAAAACATTAATAGCGCATACAATAACAATTTTTGCTAATTAAAAAGTTCTTATTTTATTTAAATAAAAGCTTTTTTGTTTATGCAATTAATATCATACAGCATTTATTAAAAAAAATATTAGAGTATTAAATTGGGAGAAATGGTTGAAAAAAAGTTTGAAGAGTATGAATGTGCCATCATAAAACTGAGAAGAAAAAAAGAAAAGGAAAACTTTTAAAGAAATTGACGTGGAGGGGAGTGATATGAGCAAATGTATATATATAATAGATTAGGAACATTGGATATGATCAATTTAGTTGGACGTGATATTTAAATATCAAGACTAATTTTTTCAAGATTAAATATAATAAAGGGTAATTTAGTAAATAAGTAATATAAATAATAATTAAACCGGTTCAAATAAAACCGGTTCGGTCTAATTAAAAATTTAAGAGTGTTATGTACGTAGAATTCATGTAAGTTTATCTTTTCCCTTCAATTTATTAGTATATAGGAGAGATCCCCTTCATTCTACGATTGCAAAATTGAACGGCAAAAAAAAAAATCGAAAATTATCAATGTTCAAATTTAAATGTTGTTTTACACTTTTGAATATTTTTTAAATTAAGGTCAAACCGAAACTGAGTCAAACTTAACAGAATTTATTATAATTAGTTAAGGAACTTATCTAGAACTTCAACAATATTTAGCATATTTCTCAAGCGATTAAATGTATTCTCGCAAAATTGTAGTATATACAAAGATAGGGTTTTGAGCTATCAAACTAGATTTAAATACATAAACGCGGAATAAAATCATACGTATGTTATTTTTAGGTCATTGTTAGTTTATTTTTAGGTAATTTTAATGAAGGATGATCTGAAATGATTTTAAAATGGCATCAAACTCAGTTTTTATAAAATGACCTATAAGTAATTAATAATGAGATTCAGTGTTTTTTTAGTTAATTATTGACCATTAGATTACCTAATCTTAGAGCTAAAATTTAGGCTGCAATTTTTGATTTAGATACATTCTTATTTGGATTATCTCCATTGACTTAGATATATTGTTACATATACTATATCGATTGGGGCAATATTGTCATGTCAAGGCCAATGGGCTCATTACGTATTATTACATTAACTAATTAAATTATAGAACAACTACAATTAATTAATTCATACTATTAATTAAATCTAAACTACATCTTTCATACTTTCCCTGTTCCACAGTAATAGAGACATTTCATTTTCTACACTCATTTTAAAAAAATTGATATTAAATAGTTAAAGTGGAGATATAGTAAAGTAAGAGAGAGAATAATGTAGAGAAGAGTCTTATCTTCAATATTCTCTCTCTTACTTTACTTTTTCTCCACTTTAAGTATTTATAATTATTTTTTAAAAATAAGTGCGCAAAATGAAATGCCTCTATTACTATGCAAAATGAAATGCCTCTATTACTATGGAACGGAGGGAGTATTTATGATCTAAAATAAGACGTGGAGTCAGAATGGAATAAGCATTGAGATGATGGAAATATTACTCAATTGGACCACAGCCAAGATTACATTAATAATGCATGATGATCTAGTGAAAAGACAGCATGCTTGATTTCGGAATTAAAGTGGTAAAATAATTATTTGCACACATGTGAAGTGGGGGTCATAGTTAGAATACATTATCATAGTCCATAAGTTTGTATAAAGATGATTTATTTAAAAAAAAAAAGTTTTTTCGCCAACATGATTGCTTATTAATGTCAAAGGTATAAAGCTTTACTAGGAAAAAAAGTCCGATTGAGATGACTAATTTTCTCAATGAAAAATAGAAATTGCTTTAGCATATAGCTCTCCCACAACTCTATCTTATTGTCAAACACTGAATCAAAAATATGAAATATGTAGGTCATTTTTAGACATAATGTAAGTCATTTTACAAACATGGCCTAAAATATCTAAAAATGACCTTAATTCCAAATTTTATAATTATAATGACTTAAATAATGATATTCATATAAGATGCATAATTATTAACGATCAGATTACCAAATTTTATGGTCGGGATTTAGCCCGTGTTTGTATTATGATGAATTTTTTGTTTTGATCACTTTCCAATTTAGTATCAAATTTGCATTAAATTTTTTTTATCATGGAATAATTTAAGAATATTTGAAGCAACATAATTTATATACTCCCTCCGTCCCAATTTACTTCAGTCATATGCTAATTTAGATTATCACAAGTTACTTGAGTCATTTCTCTTTTTTTCCTCTTTTTACCTAAAAACAAAACATCTAATTACACTTAATTACTTTATTACTTAATCATCTCTTCTCTCTCTTACTTTATTCTTTCTTATACTTTATTTAACTCACTAAATACAACTTTCTTAAATCTCGTATCGAAAGAAAATGACTCAAGTAATATGGTACGGAGGAAGTATTAAATTTTGGAAAGAGCCTATTTGACCAAATTTTATATATGAATGCAATTAAACCAAAAATAACCGATACAAATTAGGTAGTGCAATATATATGGGCCAATGGTCCATGAAATAAGCCTTCTAAACTTTGTTATTCGGAAAGCGGGTGAAACCCAATATATATGGGCTGAGGCCTAAAATGAATTAAATATTGGGGGATTTTTTTTGGCATCATGCCTTTTAGCGCAAAGAATATAGTGAGAGAATGTGTGTGCCAAATAATGTCTCATGTGGAGTAAAATTAAAGAAATACGAAGTCGGACTTAATTTGACTCAACTCGATTCGACTCATTTACGAGCTTAGCTCCAAGGATCTTCGCAACCTTTGAGTCCGTCCCTCTTGACGAACTCCATTATAGCATGCACGGCTTCCTTGATCCAGTTAGAGAGAGAATGGTTTGCACTTTCAATCTCAACCATCTCGGCTCCACCCAATGCTCTACATAATCTACGTAAAAAAAAAACACTCACGAAATCAAATATAGTACTATAATAATTTTTTGAAAAAAAAAACTCTCATAATTAAAACACAAAATACATCTTGCCTGCCACCAAATTCTTGTTTGTTCACGTGTTGTGGCACGTGCTCGCCCGCCATCGAGTAGATGACCTTTCAAACATAGTACTTTCAGACTCAACAACTCAACAATACATTCAAGAAAATGAAAGAGGGTGTACCAAGGAAGGCGTAGCGGACATGTGCCCGAGCTTCTCCTTCAATTCCTTATCACTCAAGTCGGAACTGAACATATCATCCTCACCATTCCTCGTGTGTAAAGAGTGATACCTGAGCGAGCCATCATGAGTAGACAATTTAATTTGAGCGAGAGGATAGGTCAAAAATACATGTATACATTTAAAGGACAATATGATAAAAAAGGTCAAAATTGTTGACCTATAGGCCGTGATTGGAGCGTCTGGATGTGCTTTTCTCGGCATAAAATCGTACGGTCGATCATGATTGATCATAGTTGTGGCTAGATCAATCATGGAGCCAGCCTCTTGGAAGTATTCACGGTCGCTAACTGGAGCCTAAACATTAATTAATAATGAGATTAAGAGATAACAAAACTTAAACTAGCACACAAATTAATTATGAGGGAGTATAAAAATGGACCTGTAAAATGACTGCTGTAACTGCTCTTGACCATGCTGCATTACTATCCAAGTAAAATACAATATCCTGCATAGCCTCAAAATCGTTATTATAACATATTTTTGCTTCATATTCCATCCATATTTTTTTTGTCCAAACAATCCAGGAATCCACCAAGATTAATGATAACCATCCAAACAGTACAATATCAACACAGCAGAGCAACACAAAAACTGAAAAAACACAAAAATTCGATCAAAGCAAGAATTAGCGAGCAGAGTCCATCAAGAATGATGACAATCGAAACAACATATACAATATGTAAACAGAAACTAACAAAAGACAAAAAATCAACTAACGAACCTGACAGCCATGACCGTGTCCTAATAGGATGACACCATGAGAGTCCTCATTGTCGATTAAATAACTTATGAGTTGATCAAGTTCGTTGGCATCCTTCACCACAAATATAGCAAATCCAAATTTAATTTATGAAACAAGAAAAGGCTACAAAGTTAATCATCTTCTCACAAGATGTTCATATACTAATTAATCTCAAATTTGACATCGGAAACAAATTATTTAACTTGTTTCAAGGTGGAGATGCCATATCCGCTGTAGGAAGATGAAAATAGGAATTGAACTAACGACCAATGCTCCTTCTCTAAAGCAAATGCCAGAGGTTCCAAGTATCTGCAAAACTATAATTAAAGATACGATGTGTGGTTGGTTGGATTTCGCGCAATTGCACAACACACATCGCTGTGTCGTGCAAAGCTGTGTTTTTACGTGTTACACGCATGTTGTGCACTATATGTATGTAAACACAAATTTTTTAGCACACTGTTGCGGATATCCTTACTCAGTTGCCAAAATTCCTTCTTTAAATCCACCAACAAAAACAACTTGCTGCTTGAAATTTCCTACCTTAAATGCAACCTGCAACAACATTTCACCTAATTAAATCAATCATTAAAATACCATAAAGAAAAATGGAGTATTTCCTATTTTTTGGAAAAGTTATTCCATTAATTACTAGATCCGGATGAATAATTAAACAAAAATATATGAGTAATATTTAAATAAAAAAAACTCCTAGGGTTTAGTAACAATTAATTAAGATGTTATTTATTTCCTTGCCTGAATCGGTTTTGGGCCATACTTGAACATCACCCCGTTAAGCTTATACTTATTGTTAACGGCTGCGGCGGCTCCGGTTGGGGAGTTGGGCGCCATGGCGGTGGAGGAGCGGCTGACGGCGGCGGTTGGGGTGGAGAGGAGGTGTCTTGGTGTTAATTGGTGTCTTCATTTCTTGTTGCCTTTTTAAGTGTTTGTTTTGGGTGAGTGATTTCCGTTATTTCTGTTATTTCCTTGTCAAAGTAGATCCGTTTAATCCTTTCATATTGTTTATTAATTCAATTTATTAGTAGGAGAGATCCCCTTCATTCTACGATTGCATGCAAAATTGAACGGCAAAAAAAAATCGAAAATTATCAATGTTCAATTTTAAAAGGTTGTTGTACACTTTTGAATATTTTTAAGTTATGGTCAAAACTAAAATTGAGTCAAACTTAACAGAATTTATTATAATTAGTTAAGGAACTTACCATAGAACTCTCAACATTATTTAGAATATTTCTCAAGCGATTAAATGCGCTCTCACAAAATTATATATACTGAGAAAATATTACATATATATAGTATATGATTGGAGTATGATTGTCATTCCCAGGCCAATTATAATTAATTAATTCATACTATTAATTAAATCTAAGCTTTATCTTTCATATTTATGTTCTAAAATAAGACGTGGAGTCAGAATGGAATAAGCATTGAGATGATGGAAATATTATTCAATTGGAGCAGCCAAGATTACAATAATAATGCATGATGATCTAGTGAAAAGACAGCATGCTTGATTTCGGAATTAAAGTAGTAAAATAATTAGTGTGCATATGTGGAGTGGGGGTCATAATTAGAATTTTACATTACCTTATTTTAGAAAAAAAAAAAAGTTTTTTCGCCAACAGATACTCTTATCATGATTGCTTATTAATATCAAAGCAAAGGTATAAAGCTTTATTAGGAAAAAAAGTCCGATTGAGATGACTAATTTTCTCTATGGAAAAAAGAAATTGCTTTAGCATATATCTCTACCACATAATTCTTCCTAAAAATACATGGGTCATTTTTACAAACATTACCTAAAATATCTAAAAATGACCTTAATTCCAAAGATTATAAATAAAATGACTTAAAAATAATTAATAATGACATTTGTATAAGATGCATAATTATTTATCACTATCATATTGACAAAATTCATGGTCATCGACATGGTGATAACTAGCTATACGATTAATTGACGCATGCATAATATTGCATCCATTGCCAACCTGTATTAAAATATACTTAAAATCCTAGTAAATGGGCTTAAACTCCTAGCATATATATATACTATGATGGTAATTAACTACCTAAACAATAAATTATTAAAAGGAAGAATAATTAATTATACTAAATTTGTTGGGTGCAAATCTATCCCACATGAGTGAGGGAAGTTGGATTAGTATATAAGTGCTATCCATCCCTAATTAGTTTGAGGCCTTTTGGGGATGACCCAAAAACAAATCCGTGCGGGCTTGGCTCCACCTAAAACGGACAATATCAAACTAATGTGCAGTCGATGATCCCAACAAACTGGTATCAGAGCCAAGGTGGCTTTGGGTTGGGCCCTGTGTGACCAAAGGGTCAGGCCTGGATGACCCATGATCGAGTGGGGCCCTGGATGACTCTAGTTTGAGTCGGGCTCGTAATTTCTCGATGTATCGATTATGTGTTCCCGATGTGGTCTCGCTTTGATGGGAGGTTTGTTGGGTGCAAACCTATCCCACATATCAAACTAATGTGCAGTCGATGATCCCAATAAAATTAAGGACTGTTATATAATTAACTACCTAAACAACAAATACTTAAGCGAAAGAATAACTTAATTATATATACTTAATTAAGCACTATTGCAATCCCTTTTGATCTTGACATTTCAATCTAACTTTTGACCCTATATAAAGAGATGTGCTGATATGATAGATGAATTTATGCTAATTAACTTTAAGCACTAATTTATTGATGCAACCCATACCCATAAAAATGTTATTTAGTTATTTAAAGAAAGAATTAGTGTGAAAGCATATTATGAAACGTTCCGTACAAAAAATTCACGTGATCACCATCAACTCATCATATATTTTCAGAAGCTTCTCTAGTTAATTCAGATAATCTCATATTTATATTGAGTACTACTATGCTAGTCACTGGACTACTCTTTAATTAGGGAAAATTACATGCTTGCGAGAATAAATATGAATCACTATTTATTCGACTGATGGATGTTTTGTGGTGTGTTTTGTGATTGTTGTTTTATTTATTTTTTTCTTAACTAGGGGTTGTTGTAAGACATCTCATCTTTTGTGAATGAGGTAGGCCGATAACGACGGACAGGATTAGCGCTAGTTATTTTAGTTCTATCTTCTTATGTTTGTACGCTTCTTTTTTTTAGTCTGTAATGATTTTGGACAGAATGTTTGTTTCTGTGTATATATATTTTTCTTTTGTTTTTTGTACTCTGTTAATGTTGGATAACGTATGAGTTACTATGACTTTAAGAATTTCTTTTGTATAAATAACGATAACAAAACTCACATTTTTTCATAAAATAAGTTAAAGATTCTCATCCACAATTTACCTTGTTTGGTGTATGGCAGAGTATCTAGTAATTCCCATTCTCTTAGGGTTAACAACATTTATTAATCAATTTACCCTAGCCAGGCACCTTTAGTTCTTTTGTGATTCAATTTAAGCTTTCTAATGACAGAAAAATACTTTTAGATTAACCTAAGTAGTCAACTTTATTGATTAGGAAACTAAAACTAAATAATGGTCGAGCAAAAGTTGAGGCTTATGATTAATATAGTATAATTAAAGTGTGATTAACTAATTAATAATTGGTTATAAATGATTCTCGGCGCTGCTTTTCGGAAAACAACTTGCCCACCTTCTGCTGATAATGTGATCAGTTTTTATAGTTAAATGGCAAGATATTGATAAACCTTAACAAACTGCAAAATAAAGGTAATTAATTAATTAATTAATTAATTATAAGCAGTTTAATTATCTACCTATTTATTTATTTGTTGATATTCTTTGTTTATTTTAATTTTCTTTGATGTTAAGTATTTCTATGGTTTAGTTATTTTGTTGAGCTTCTGTGAGTTTATGTCTCTTGTTTTTGCAGTTATTCAATAAACATTTATGTGATTCGATGCTTTTGTGTACGTGTGTTTAGATCTTTGTGTCAATTCCTGCTTAGTTGGTGGATACTTTGTGGTGTATTATTGTTACCACATCGTAATCCATAAAAAAAGTTTAGATTTTTTTTCTTATTTAAGTAAATTTTGCATATGATTGATCAAATACGATTGAAAATTGAATTGGGATTGCGTGCGACAATGAAATGGTCTATTTCGGTAAAACTTAACAAATGAAAGCCCTATTTTAACTTCTCAAAATTGTAGAATTTGAGCAAGAAGATTTAAGGGAATCTTAGTTTATTGCGTGACACCTGCCACCTACTTATAGTATAATACTCCTATATACAGACTAGGGCTTAACGTTTTTCTATACTTAGATTTATTCTTACATAAAATAGAAGTATCCATAGGTAGGAGGACAGCACAAACATTAAGGTAGGGTAACAGATCTTCAAATTAAAACAAAATTATTCGTATGTAAACCAGTAAATATAACATAAGCTAATATGCCTATTAATGCCCTTTCAGGAAATTTCTATTTAAGCTAGCTATTCTAAGTATAATTCTATAGTTTATTTTTTTGTATAAGCAAATACATGATGATTATATATATAAATAGGGACGTCCAATTAGATTATACACAAATCACAAGTTATAACAATATTACATGTATAAATAAACATTCTTTGATTAAACAATGAAAATTTATTACTACTACTCTACTGTACTAGAGTATATCAAAATATATCGAAAATAAAATACTCCATACAAAGCTAAAAGAACTAAACGGTCAACTAAGGCCACTACAACCTAAACGCCCCCCCGAAAAACCAAAACAATGAGACTTAAAAATAGGAGACACCAGAACATGCCCCAACTAAGCTAACAACAAAAACTAAGACTCTAAACTTAGCGCCCGCCTTAGCCACAGGCTAGCAACTAGGGCGGACGGCTAGTCCACTATTGCAATCGGCTAACGGTAAGGACGAGCGCGGAGCGGATGAGAGGTCGGGCGTAGACTAACTGGCTAGCCGATCGCTGTCCGATTATTTTTTTTTTCTATTTTTTTTATTTATACTCTATATTTACAACTGATTGCACTTCATTTTTTTAATATTTGATAAACACCAACAATTAAAATGAATTAAATCGTATTTGTCAATTTATTTGTTGGGCTAGGACATTGGCTAGGCTATTGTTAGTGGCTAGGCTGTGGGAAGAGCATGATGATGTGTCAAGAAGAGTTTTTGGCTAGGCTATTGCTGATCCGATGCTATTGTGGATGCTTTTAGCCTTGTATCGGAGGACGGAGAGAGTAGTTGTTTTTCTATTCCTAGCTAAATGTTCGTAACTATAGCGGAACCGATACTTCAATGATTAGTTCTCCTTAACGGAAAACACAAAATTTTAATTTTCCAACAACAATGTATGTATGATATATGTCCATGATAGGACATATACAAAATAAAATATACTACAACGAAGGAATAAAAAATGATTCAAACGACAGAGAGAATACAAGTAGATGCGGTTGAGACGTGTTTATAATTGACCCCATTACATGCACATCATGCATGCCTTCCAATTCCCCTCTTCCTTACTATAAATACGTCTCTACTCGAACCTATTCTACACATATAATATAATCCCACTACACTTGTTCATACTACAAACCTCACTCTCACTCTCACTCTCACTAAGGTGCATATAATAATAGTAGTACTATAGTACAATATTGTTTCACTTCATTCCCTTCTACTACTTAAATTCAATGTTTATTAATGTAAATAAAAGTAGTAACTAATACTACTACAGGTAAAGCATGAATATTTCACTCTCCAAGCAAACGCCGATGGTGATCAACCTCATTCCGCGCCACCGGCGAAAGGAGAAGGAGAAGGCGGTGGTGGTGGTGGGGGCCACCGGGACCGGAAAGTCCCGGCTCTCCATCGACCTGGCGACCCGGTTCGACGCCGAGGTCATAAACTCCGATAAAATGCAAGTCTACACGGGGCTCGACGTCGTCACCAACAAGGTCACCGAGGACGAACGCCGCGGCGTGCCGCACCACCTCCTCGGATTCGCGGACCCCGCAGCGGACTTCGGGGCCCGCGAATTCGTCCGCCACGCCTCCGCGGCGGCCGACGACATCACCGCGAGGGGGCGGATGCCCATCATCGCCGGGGGATCCAACTCCTTCGTCAAAGCGCTCGTCGTCGACGACCATTACTTCCGGTCGAGGTACGACTACTGCTTCCTGTGGGTCGACGTGGCGGCGCACGTGCTCGGCCCGCGGGTGTCGGGTCGGGTCGACCGGATGGTGGGCTCGGGCCTGGTGGAGGAGGCGCGGGGATTCTTCAGCCCCGCTGGAGACTACAGCCGCGGGGCCCGGCGCGCCATCGGCGTGCCGGAGCTCGACGGGTACTTCAGGAGCGAGGGTGGCGGCGGCGGCGGCGGCTACAGGGAGAGGCTGCTCGAGAAGGGAATTGATCAGATAAAATTTAATACCCGGGCTCTGGCGGGCCGCCAGCGGCAGAACATTATGCGGCTGGCGGAGCACCTCGAGCGGCGGATGCACCGCCTCGACGGGGAGAGGCCCGTGGAGGGGCTGAGCGCCAGGATCGTCGCGCAGTTCCTGCGCGAGGATCACGTGGACTTTGTGTCAGCGATTGCGGCTGGGCCAAACCGGCCAGCCGCCGGTCAACTTATAACTTCCGCCGTCGGCCGCTAGTGGGACCCTCCCATCCCGAAAAAGGAAAAAAGAAATACTAATACTCTATCGGTCCCATTTAAGATGGTCACACTCTCTCAGCTGATTCAAATATTTCCATCTATGAATAAGAGTCTCATTTTTTTTCCGGTACAAATTAAAAGAAATGTTAAGAAAAAGGAGAAAAAAAAGTTGAGAATGAATGAATTAGTGTAATGTAGGACAGTATAAATGAATCGGAATTTCTATTCGCGAAACCGAAGGAGTATTTAATAGCTCCACTTAAAATCTAGCACTATCATTCAAAAAATTGGCCTATCTTAAATTGAACAAGTATGATAGTAATTCTAGTACTTAGAATTATTTTTTTCCGAGATCTACGTGGCACTGGTTGTGGGCCCGCTGGGGTGGAATCTAGCTAGGCTGAAATTTCGTAATCTAGGTTGCTGTCTCTATCTGCAGTTTGAGCAGTTCGATCTTGGTCGGCCGTACAGTTGGGAAATCTTGGGGAAAAGAGGAAGTGACTATTTTTCTAAAATTTTATTTTTAATTTCGGTTTATTTGGTTCTCTTTAATTATTATGTTTGGTGTATATTTGTGTATTCTAGTAAAGAGCTGTATTATTCGCGGATATGACAACTCGATCGGATATATTTTATAAATATATGTATGACTTGAAATCTTGAATGTAATGACTCAGTGGTTCTGTGAATATTTTCATATTGGTGAAGGTTAGAATTTAATCATGAAGAGTTTTATGGGAATCACATTCCTTATATTATGGAGTTAGACTTTTGCCCAAGTTCTATCACATCAAAAGTATATTATTAAATAGTACGATACGAAATGAATAAAGGATATCTAGAGTTCTAAAATGAATTAAACATGGAGACAATACTAAGTTATTAACTGGTAGTAATTGAATCATGCAGAAAGAATAGTTGATTTTCATCAACATAAGAGACGCTAAGTTTATTCTTTGGGTACATGCAGAGAGACGTGGCGGTAAGATTATTCTTTAGGTACATGCGGAAAGAATAGTTGCTTTTCAACATAAGTTGCGCTATTTTATTAGTGATAAACAAATATTTAAAAAAAAAAAAAACTTTGATTTTCGGCTTCCATATAACAAATTCCTCTAAATACAAATAAATTGGGTATTTGTAATTGTGTATTAAAAAAAAAATTAAAGTCACGTAATTGATCAGAATAAAAATGACCAAACTTCATATTTTTACGCCAGTATGTTGATATTTATTTTTGTTGACTTTTTTTTTGAATTTTTTTAGTATTTCTATTTTAATTTGTTGCTTTTTTTTTCATGGCTCAAAGTCTACAAAAAATTAATTATGCTACTGCATCCTCTCATTAATTTTTTCTACTACTAATATTTTAGCCATTTTTAAGTTTCAAGCGGCTGAAATGTCTTGTCAAAATCTATTCCAATCGTCTTTCGGTATTTCAAGATTCTCTTTTGAGTTCCAATCACCGAAGGCCAAATATTACAAAAAAAATAAGTTGGATTCTTTTTCCAAAAAAGCGAAGGGAACACGTTTTTAAAATATACATTCGTTTCGATATTTAATTTAGTCTTTGTTGATTAATTTCATAAATCTTAAAAACATTTTCTAAGACATTCGATCAAGACTTGAAGGAGTTCTCAACAATATTTTCGTCGCACACATATCGATCGAGCTATATACTATTGTCAGAACGTAAGAAATAAATTTTTATGCAATCATGCATTTTTAGTAGATCAACGGATATATAGATAATTCTAGTTTCCCTTATATTGGCTAATTAATTAATTACAGTAAGTAGGACTGAACGTCTATTTTCTTAACTTTCACTCATTTTTAGTAAATCAACTGATATAATAATTAGATTATATTTAATTTAACTTATATTTGATGAGCAATTAATTAATTAAGAAGGAATAAACATCTTTTAAATTATTTTACTTTGATTACCATTCCAATTTCCATGGAATTTTGTTTTTGTTTTTTATTTTTATTTTTATTTGCGCTTGCGATGAAATTTTGATTCTTCGACTCACACACACAATTCTTTGCCCTATAAGGCTATAATTAACAAGATTTGAAGATGAAATCTTCCCAATGGGTGTCTCTCGAATCTTCTTAATTTCTTATCTTAAGAATTGTTCTTATTCTAGAGCAATCATTACTAATTTATAAAAAAAAAAAATTGAAATATCCAGTATCGAAATTATTTCCTTAAATTACAATCACATTAGTTTGTATTTCATTTTTATGTATATATAGTATTTGAGCCACGTATATGGAATATGTAATAAAAAAAAAAAGACAACATTACTCGTAAAATCATAGTACTACAATATTCGACTTCGAGTCCCAGGTACTACTATAGTACGGAAATGGACATAAAATGGACCTTTGATACAAATGATGAAAAAATGGAATATTTTGTTAGGTACCTAACATGTAACAACAATTAATTTTGTGCCCATTAAGTGAAGGTAATATGGGAATCGAAGGACAGACACAAAACAATTGTAATTGTGAGTGTTCCATCCACAAAAAGAAATGCCCAAATTATTCTAGCATTATATGCATCTACACACATATTGTATTTCCTTATTTCTTTAAAGTTTAATTGAAAAATAATTTGGAGACTTTCATGTTAGTCCCCTACAAGTTGTTTAACCTTATAATCTAAAAAAAGTTGCAATTTAGCATCAATATTTATCGTCGAATTTTTTCAATTTAGTTCTCTCTTCACAACGATGTGAGATCATTATAGTATTTTATTTCTAATTTCAGTTGCCTACACCCTCCCTCAAATCTAAACTTTTTTCCAATCTGTTGGACTAACACTTTATCGAACTAGCTCACTTTTAAAGCTCAGATATATTGTTGGAGTTAGTTATTTTTTAGTTTTAGCCCACATTCTAACTTAAAATTTCGATTCACTAAAATTTAGGAGATTTGTTAAAGTTTAATTGTCCAATATTTTCATCAAACATAATTATACAGCGCGAACTATATAATGGCTGTCACCTGTCAAACTGATTAAATTGAATTAAAAATAGTTTGATTTAACTTTGATTAATGTATTTATTTATTATATCCACTCACTAACAAGGGTGATATAGCAGCACAAGATAAAAAGACATAATTTGTTCTTATGCTACTAGTGGAAAAGAAGTTCACATAATTAGTGGTCAAAATCAACCTTTGTGGTGGCTTAATCTCATTGCACCATTTGCTATAATCCCTAATTGAAAAAGGAGACATTGATTTCTGTGGGAATCTTGGATTCTCATCCCATTGTCATCTGTAAAGATTTTCGTGAATTTGTGATAATTGTGCTTTTGTTAATGCTTCTATCATCAAGAATATAACTAATCCTAAAGTTCTTTTAAATAAATTTAATCTTTTGGATTGCCATTACATGATGAATAGAGTTTCTTTAAACATTTTTCTCTGATTTCATATAGTTTAAGGTTTTGTTAGAATTATTGAGTTCAAGAAGTAAAAGCCTTCATTCTGATCATGAGTCCATTTGATATAGAAGCATTAAAAACATAATCTATAGTTCTGCAGGTTGAAAAGATACTATTGTAATAAGTCCAATTATTATATTGTGATATTAATAATGCCTTTTTGTATCTGTTGTTTGCATAAAAATAGAGTTTTCACTTTAAATAAATGGACTTGTGTACAACAAAACATGTATATATAGGTTGTGATTCTGGGATTGATGAAAAAGGAAAGAATATTTGATGACAGTAAAATAAAAAGTGGAATTTTGATCTATGGGTTTAATTTTTATTTTATTTTTTGTCATGATCTTTCATCATTTCAATTGCTGTTGTTTGTGTTTACAAGTCAATAGGAATACTCTGATTTTGATGAATTGATGGAGTATTATTTTTGGTGGAGATGTTTCAATGACTGGTTTCTACTAAAATCATTCAATTTTTGCAGAAATTCATTCAGATCTTGGATGAGATAGATCCAAGAGTGACACTGACACATGAATTTCCCAGAACTATTATACAAATCTTATTCAATGCACAAAATTTTGGTACTACTCATGATTTCCTACTTACTACTAGCTAGATTACTCCCATTTCACTTTACAATTGAGCAACACATTGTATGCATCACAGCCCCAACACATTTCTGCTTGTGTCAGTCCTCGAAGCTCACGCCTTCGAGCTTCAACCGTATGAGAATCACCGAGCACCTCCACATGATGTGAAGCCGCGTCCTCTGCTCTTGGAAGTAGCGCGAACACTTCTCCCATGCCCGGATCTTCTGTCGCGCCAAGCCCATTAATGTTGTGAATGAACTAAGATGATGAATGTAGCAACAGAGAAAAGAAATTGAATTCCACTAGTTGATGAATGTGAGAAAATAATGAGGGGTGTGTCATGACTCATGTGTGTGTGTATATATAGAGGTGAAGCAATCTTGATGGATAGTGGTGGACAGGTGGCGGGGGGCGATTGGAGCGGTGGCGAGGCCAGCTCGCCGCGGGGCCCGGTTTCGTCGGGGGATGCTGCAGAGTCATCAATTTGTAGTGTGTCCCACCTGGTGCCAAACTCCAATTGAAAGGGACTCAACAAATTTCATTCTCACATGTTTGTCTCAAAGTGAGTGTGTGGGAAATGGACGTATCGGAAGCCCTTAAAATCAGGGGTGGGGAGTTTGGGAGTTTGCTATTGTGTGTACTTGTGTTTTGATTAATCAAATTTATGATGTTTGTAGGGTGTTGTTGGTGATATTTTTGATGGTGTTTTTGCATTGAATGAGTGATTTTGTTTCTTTGGCATATGATTGTGTTCTTACACAGTGCAACGTGTGACACGTTTTGTAAGAACACATTGTAAATCTTTGGCACAACCGTCGCACATGCTCTCTAAGTGGAGAATAAGATACATCGATCAAACTGTATTTAACTTATAAAACAACAAAAATGAGTAGTTACATTAACTAAGAATACTTGTCCCAACAAAGAAGCATAGTAACACAAACTCTAATGATGTAGAATTTGGCTCTCATCTCTCTCACCATTCTTCTCCACTTCCCAAATCTCTTCCCCATTTTCTTGATATGATGAAAACCACAACTTCTCCCAATTTAATAGACTTGTTTGAACTAACTGTTTGAAAAGAACTCCAAATGAAGTTCAAATTGTAGGGACAGTTTGTACCCTCACATTACACAAACATCACGTGCACTAACCCTATCTTAATACACATTTAAACCACTTTTCCACAATTCGATTTTCTACCAAAAATTGATAATTAATCATTATTGTGTTATTTCAATGCTAAAGCCCCACCAAGTTATCTCTTCTCTTGGAGATAGTCATTTTCACTCTGTTTCAAGTTGGCTACCATTTCCTAACTCGTTTCTATCAAATTTGTTGGCAAGTGTATGCCAATCTTTGTCTAATCACAACTGATCATGCATTGTTATTTTGGAGTGAACTTCCAAACTATATCTCTAGAAAAGTGGCTCTTACACCTAATTAACAAAAATAAAATTAAAATCATATATCATAATGATTTTATTACCAATTTTCTATTTCTTTTTCCTATAAAGAATTTGATATTAATCATTTGTGATCATTTCAAAGCTTAAGCCCCACCTCATTATCTTATTTTGAACATGGTTCTTTTCACTTTGTTTAAAGATTAGATGAGTGTTGGCCCTCAATAACTTTCTTGAGGTCCTACTAATATCTTCGTCTCATTTTCTTACTAACTTCTCAAATTCGTTGAGTTCTATTCTATGATTACGATTATACTATATATTGAAAATTGTTTTACTGTATAGTCACTCTAAAAGAGCTAAAATTCTAACCATGTGCCAAGTTCTACGGGCCAAAGAACAGTTTCTTAGAGTAGACAAATCATTGTTGACCGTCTTTGGTGGATGAGGTTGGCAGACTTTCCCACTTTAGGGTCGGATGCGACGAGGCATCAAATTGTTGTACTTGTTAGAGTTGTTTTATTGCCTAAGTTTATTAAGTATATGATATTTATAAAAGAGTTAGGTTAATTGACATGAGTCATGACCTAGTATTAGTTGAAACTTCAAATGAACTAGCTAAAGAGCCTTGCTTGTACCCTATTCCTAGTCATATCATAATTTCATTGTCACTTGCCAAACAAATGTGTCCCATTTTAGCATGGAAAAAGAGAGGCACAGTAAGAAGATTAGGCTATCTCAAGTTAAAGCAAAAGAATCAAAGATAAGATATCTCTTCAACTACTATAGGACATGATAACAGTGGACCTTATGATAAAATTAAAATTTCCCATCACATTGATTACACACATACATCCAGCTAATATAAGCTCAAATACTGCATTGTTGAAATAAATTTTCAAATTTATCATGTACACATGCTCAAACAGGAACTAGAAAGTTGTGGTTACTGTCCAAGACTAACAAACACTTGTCTTAACAACATTGGGACATTTATTTCTCCCATCTCCTGTTTTTAGACATAATCCAATAGTGGTGGGGGTGTGGTTATCTGTTGCATTATCCTACAAAAAAAGTACAATAATGATTCAAGAAAAGCAGTTTAGTTTATGAAGATGTGACTAACTGAAACAGCTCCATCACAATATTCCCCTTGAAGTAGCACACTGGTTGAAAGGTGGACACATAACTTAGGGGAAATGGGGTCTTACTGTTGAAGATATTGTTTGCTGTTTGTTGCATGTGATAAGAGCAGTGGAGTTGCTTGGAAGTTGCCATATATTGAATGATAGCATCTTAGGACAAGTATGCATAGCCCATTTATTTCATAGGAAAGTAATGGTGTCTAAGAATATGGTATCTATGATTTATAAGAATGTGATTTTTTTTTATCAATTACCTATCACATGTTTATGACAATTAAGATAAATTGATAGGACTTTAAATTTGTATTAAATTAGATTAAGTGATACACATAATAATAAAAGTCAGATTTTTTCAGTTAAATTGTAATGGAGTGATAATATATAGTAGTACTACTCCATATATATTATTTGAAATACTATAATTTTCAGAAGAGAATTCCAAACAAACAAGTCCTAAGGCGAAACTCATAGCCGTTATTTAGTGATAGATCTAGAAAATAGAATTCATGAAATTGGAACTCGTTGGTACGTCACTGATCCTCGTCTTCTGTTGCCGCTTAGGCCGATGATTTGTTTTTTTTCTTTGCATTGTTCTCTCCTCTGTCTTTATCTCATGCAAATGGTCTCTGCTCAAAAGTGAATGTGCAATAATATTTTGTGGATATTGATTTAGTGAGTAGCGTAGCTATCTGAATTAAAAAATTACAGTAATAATTTTAAATAGAGAAAAAAATAAATATACATAAATTGTACGTGTATACAATAGGGGAGTGTTAGGGTGCCACCACCCCTTAAAATAACACCATACCACCATTCCTAGCCAATCATTTGTACATGTGGACGAATAATAAGCTGCCACGTAGCCAATTTTTTTTTCAAGGATAAAAAAAGACGGGCAGCAATATTTAATACCTTATACAACAATTTTTCTTGAACATCCATATCCAACACGCTAGACAGCAATCTATAGATTGTTGTCTACCGTATTGAATATTGCTGTGTAGCATTTATAATATTGCTGTATAAGTAGTGTCACGATGTCATTTTAAGAGGAGTTGTCATTTTAACACAAACCGTACACAATATCCTCAAATTTTATTAAAAATTAATTTTGTTATTGATCGTGTATGTACTGTCCACACGCCATGAGTCCACGACAAAGTCTTAAAAGTCACATAACAGAAAGATAAAGATTAAAGTCCCTTTTTGGTCCTTAACATATGACGATTTTACGATTTTGGTCCAGAACATTATCTTTTGAATTATTTGGTCCAACATATTTGAAAACGGGCTGCAATCAGTCCATTTTGGACGGTGCCGTGTAAAACTAACGGTCAACAGCTATTTAGCTGATTTTGACCGAATTAAACATTAATTTAGAATTTTTAATTATTTTCAAATTAATTATTGTTATTCTAAAAACCCAAAATATAAAAAACACTTCTTGATTTCTTCTTTCTTCTCGGCTCACGCTATATGCTTGCCTTCTCTAACCAAGATGCATCGGAGTGCATTCCTTGAAGCTGCAAAACCGATTCATCGTTCAATTCAACTCAATTATGTAACAAAGAAAAGGGTAAACATAAACCCTATCAAAGCAAGACAATCAATTGATTCAATTCACCATAAAAAGGCACAATTCTTTCCAATTCAAACCCACACTACTGTGAGTTCTTCATCTGATAAAGGGATTACAATGTTGAGCAATTCATAAATGAGTAAAAACCTGAAAGAGAATGGTGAGGCGTGCGAGAAGAATGGTACAAGTCTTGCTGACGGCTCCGGCGAGGCCACCGGCGAGGAATTGTGGGGGCGGTGTCGATTTTCCTCTGGTATGCGGCTCGACTACCACTGATGACGTCATCGTCGCACTCAGGCCCCCTCCCTCCACCGCCACTCCGACCCTCGCTTCCGTCTGCATTTTACTGATCGCCGACATATAATTAGTCTCTCTTATTAATCCAAGAACAGTGACAAGCGGCAATCTTCAAGGAAAACCGAGAAGAAAGAGGAAATCAAGAAGTGTTCTTTCTGTTTTGGGCATTTAGAATTACAATAATTGTTTTTGAAAATAATTAAAAATTCTAAATAAAATGTTTAATTCGGTCAAAATCGGCTAAACAGCCGTTCACCGTTAGTTTTACACGGTACCGTCCAAAATGGACTGATTGCGGCCCGTTTTTAAATGTGTTGGACCAAATAATTCAAAAGATAATGTTCTGGACCAAAATCGTAAAATCGCCATATGTTAAGGACCAAAAAGAGACTTTAGTCAAAGATAAAAGTTAGGATATAAAGAGTAAATGACGTGTAATCAGAGGTTTTCTGACAATACTATTTTAATATGTCCACATTTACTATTTTACTTTCATAATTCATAATTCTAAATCAAAATTAATCTTAAATTGTAAATGAGAGTTTTATGCTATCATTCGGCAACACGAAATATATAGTCTGAATTGAATGAGAGATTTATACTAGTATTCACAACTCAAAATTACTCTAGATTATAAATAAGTCATAATGTATCATTTATAACTCGAAATAGTCTTAGTTGTGAATGATAGTAGAGTCATTTTAAATAGTTAAAGTGAAAAAAGAATAATATATATAACAGTCTTTTTTATTACAAATAAGAGTTTTTTAAATAGTTAAAGTGAAAAAAAAATAATACATATAACAGTCTTTTTTATTACAAATAAGAGTTTTTAGGTTATCATTCATCGCTAAAAATTCTTCTAAATGTCAATGAAATTAAATTTTATGATATCGCTTATAACTCTAAATTAATATTAGGTGTAGTTCAACTAGTCTCGCCTCTCTCTATCGCATATAGTATCAGATTCTATTCTGTCTGACATTCTTTTTTATTTCGAGACATGAAAATATGAAGACAAATGGGAGAAGACGTTTGTGAACTTGTAGGAACTTGTTCGTTTATAGACGATGCTATTTTCTAAAAATGGAGTTACATTAATTTGATGGACAAAAGGTCATTTACATCATTGAGAAATTAAATACTACTCCATATATTTATATCTTTTTTGGACTATTGAACATTTTCCTAGTACTAGTATGTAGGGCCTTTCCTTTCATAAAGAATCAACACATTTTTCTGCAATCGAGAAAGTTATATTTTCGTTATCTATAATTGACATGCAAATTATATTCTTTAGGTAGTAGTGTTTGTTTTGTGTCTTATACTTTTATCATTATTAACAAATTTATATTTCAAATTACTAATCAGTATTAATAATTTCATCAAATGCTACTCTGATAACCAGAAAAAAAAATTCATGTTAGTCCATTAAAATTTAATATTGTAATTTTTTAAAATGAGAAATTACAAATAAGCTCGAGCTCCATTTACAAAAATAGTCTTATTTTTCACATCGATCTATTAAAATTAGTTTTATCGTAATTTTATCTTTACTCACTCCTATTTTGCAAACTTTTTTTTTCTTTTTCTTATTTTATTAATATAAACAAAAATTCTACTCGTTCATAAGTGAGATTATTTTTCTTATTGAGAAGTACTATAATTTTATACTATCATTAATAATTTAATATCATGACTCATGATTCATGTCCATAAATGAAAGTCAAACTAATCCCGGATTTGAATGGGCCGACCCGATTTCGTTGGATCTAAAATCTATTGGGCTGTATCAAGCCCATGATTTTAATGGATATAGCTAATTTTGCCTCAGTGCTTCTGGAATTTATCATCTTGATTTCCATGAGCAATTCTATTTAACGCAGGCATTCAAATTTTGGGGATAAATTGAAAATAATTGTAATAAAATAATTCGAATTTTGGGGAAAACAATCAGCACAAGAAAGCCTAGTTTTCAACTTCCAAGGATCGAGAGCTCGAGATTATCACTGGCATCATCATCGTTTGATTGCATAATTGTTTGAGAAACCAATCACCAAATTGAGATGTCGTGCCTGGCATCGTGCTGTGCGTCTCTGACGTGTGGATTGTGCACATCGGTGGCGTCTGGCATCACTAAGCGCTCCGCGAGATTTGCCTACTGCGGCTTGTTTGGTGTTTCCTTGATTGTTTCTTGGATCCTCAGAGAAGTCGGCGCACCTCTCCTCAAACAATTCTCCTGTAAGCTCGGAAAAAAGAGCATGTTTTATCAGATTCATCTATTCCTGATTTTGTCTAAGATTTGTGATTGGTGCTTTTAGGGTTACTACGGAATTTTGTGTTGGTGTGAAAATTTCCCCTTTAATTTCTGGTTTCATGTTAGTTTGGTGTATTTTGAATGCATTGATTAATACATGAGCTCACAGGTAAGCAAAATGGCCGAATTGATGAGTGTTTTAGTTGCAGATGTATTGATTATTGTTTAGTTTTCAGTGGAAGTACATGATAGAGATGAATAGTGCTTATCCTCATTAAGGTAGACACGTTTTGCAGTTGAAATGATTTCTTTTTCAATTAGCTGTTTAATTCATTGATACTTATATTGCCAGAGTGTGTGATGAGGCAATTGATAATGTGTATGAACTATGGATCGAATGTAGAAGCATTCCGGATAAGAGCTAATGCTTTTGAAACCTGTTGATGCCTAGTGATTGAACTCCGTTTGTTGAACTGGTCCCGGTTCGCCTCTGAAATGTGTGAACTGAAATCTTTATCTTGATTGGTTTGCTAAGTTTGTAAATTTTCTTGTTGAAATAGATGGTTGTCTCCAATTCCTCTGGTCAATCATAGCAGAAGCGGAGTAACTCTGTGTCGAATGCTTTGCTAAGTTTGTAAATTTTCTTGTTGAGATAAATGACCATCTCCACTTCCTCTGGTCAATTGTAGAGTAGCTGAGAAATCTGTTGATCATTTGGTTTGCAGGGATAAATACTTCCGATGACCTTACAGACCAATGGTTCCAAATACAGGGAGTTCTTCGTGTTAGCATGGCGAATTTCTTGTTCTTTGGAACATTAGCTCTCATTATGATTGGTGTGAAGGATCAGAATGACAGGCGCGATGCCTGGCATCATGGTGGATGGATTGCTAAGATGATAATTTGGGCTTTGCTCACCATCCTCATGTTCTTCGTTCCCAATGTTGTTATAGACGTATATGGTCAGTCTCTTGCACGCACACATGCATATATATTGAGCATGTTACTAAGATAAAGTTTAGATCCCACAAATTGAGTAGATATTCCGTGTCTTGGTAGGGGTGTTAAAGAAGCACGACTTGGTAGTTCTGAGTAGCTCTTGTCAAGGAAAATAAAAGAGATAGAAAAAGACCACTTAGCTGATTCCTTGGATTGCTTTTGAATTGTGATTTACTACCTCTAAGGTCTTTGTGCATCTAAACTGCCTAATGGTTTGCAAAATCTTGATCTATGGAAGCTAAGATCACACTCGTGTCTTGCTATCATATATTCCAACGAATCTAGTGTCAACATGACGTTCCATTGAATCCCATACCAGCCTTTTTCTGTGTGTAACGTATAATGTTAATTTTAATAAATTTGTTGTCTATGCAGGAGTGATTTCAAAGTTTGGGGCCGGGTGCTTCTTATTGGTCCAGGTTTTGATATTGTTAGACGCCACACATTCGTGGAACGATTCATGGGTTGCTAAAGATGAGCAGAAGTGGTAGGGGCTACTACTTACGAGTAATATTTCACCCCCACTCTTCACGTTGGTCGAGTTCTTGATCATGTCGTGTGGTGCTGTATTCAGGTACATTGCCTTGCTCGTCGTGTCAGTGGCGTGCTACCTTGGAGCATTTACATTTACGGGGATTCTATTCATCTGGTTCAATCCTTCCGGGAACGACTGCGGCCTCAACATCTTCTTCCTAGTCACGAACTTCATTCTTGCTTTTGCTTTCGCTATCATCGCTCTGCATCCAAAGGTAAACGTCATTCTATTTTTGTTCGACATTTGTTGGATGATGCGACGAATTAATACATTATTGTGAGTGATGACTGGTGATTCGGGCAGGTTAATGGCAGCCTCTTGCCTGCTTCTGTGATCTCTCTCTACTGTGCTTATGTGTGCTATACCGGTCTCTCTAGTGAACCTCGAGACTATGCCTGCAACGGTCTTCACAAGTCGACAGCCGTCTCCACGAGCACCCTCGTACTAGGGATGCTCACAACAGTGCTGTCCGTCCTATATTCTGCTCTCCGTGCTGGATCATCGACCACTTTCTTATCATCCCCTCCATCTTCGCCTCGAGCAGGTACTTGAACCAACGATTCCGAGCTTTTTTCCTACTAGTCAAATCTCCACATTTCAATGCTATAATTACATCATTGTGGGTAGCGTTTACTTTGAGTGATATGATAGAATGAAAAAAATTATTCAGAGAGTTTACTTTGATGGGTTGATCAATTTAAACTTTGAGTGATGGAATAGATTGATAAAAAATATTCAAGTTAGTCTTTCCCCAAAATGCGCAGGTGAGAAAAAGCCTCTTCTCGAGTCGGGGGATGTGGAGTCCGGGGGTGCAGAAGCGCGACCGGTTAGTTACTCGTACTTTTTCTTCCATGTTATATTTGCGCTGGCTAGCATGTACTCGGCCATGCTTCTGTCGGGATGGACCAGCGACTCTGAGAACTCCGATCTCATTGATGTGGGTTGGACGTCGGTTTGGGTCCGAATCTGCACGGAGTGGATCACGGCTGGCTTGTACATTTGGTCCCTTGTCGCTCCTATAATCTTTCCTGATCGGGAGTTCTACTAGACCAACTGCTACATTACACGTGACATGTATTGATGGTGTTGTTGTAATTACTCAACTTTGGAGTCGAATCAGACTTATATATGTATTATGTTAGTATATAAATTATAAAATGTTACAGACTTGGAATTGGATATGTAGTAGTACTACTAGTGTTTGTGCCTGGGCATCACAAGAACCTTTTTTATGGTTATTGTATAAAATATAATAACAGTGAAATTATTGATGTGTAGTTTCCTATGTTTGGACTTTGGACATAGATATTACAAATTGTTCCGAATATACTTTAGTGAAATCCAACCAATTTTTATTGCAAAAACTGTTACACAAATATGCTTGTTGTTACTTTTCCTTTACGGTAATTATATTGTTGTTAATTGCTAGTATTATATCTCTAATGCAAAAGTGTAAACTTCAAATGCCTTTTATCCCTTCTAATCAAACTGTCTTTAAGCCCCTTCAAATGTTTATTTGAGGAACCAATATAGTACTAGCATTCTATTTCTAATGAAATCGGGCAAAGTTGGAATACATAACAAACTAAGGGCCCGTCTGGTAGCCCTAAATAGCTGTGAAACACCATTCGAACTAGGCAATTCTCCCGTTTGGTAGCAGTCCCTCCAATCGGCCGACCCGACATACTCCAAGCGGGTTTCAAGGTTCTACATACTACTATCAGCAGAGGTGTGCTAGCCCTATCAGAGGAGGGAGTGGGATAGTTTTCATGAATCTGCCGTTAACGCCGATAGTGAGTCCAATTATACCAAATTACCCTTTGAAAGTTGATGTATTGCTTTGGTGCAACGCTGCAGGTGAACGTTATTCCGCCTGAATTTGCAAAGCTTCAGAGGTCGGCAAAGGCGTTTACCCAATTTCGAATTCGACCGACAATCCAATCTGGTGACCGCCTATTTTCAATTCCGGTATATTCGCCCTATATTCATCCGAGTATGTCGAATTATCGGTTTTTTTGGTTTGATCTGCTAGCTATGATTATGCATTTGTTGTTGATGTATGAAATTGGGTTGAAATAGTTTCAATTTTGACCCTCCGTGTGTGGCCGATGATTATGCAAGTTGGAAATGCATTGTTTGCACTGTCAATCTGTTCGGATTGTGAAGAATATTTGCAATGTTTGTGGTTGTGATGTTGATTTCAGCATGGATTTGTGTACATACCGGCACGATTAGAACAATTTACTCCCTCCGCCTACATGTTGACAGTCTGCAATGCAGATTTTCAGTTTTTACAAGCTCCATCGGATGGGGCAGCTCTGAATACTCGTCATATGTGTGGTTTAGATGTTGCATTGTGCATTCGTTGCTGCAAATTGGGATTGTTTTGAATAAATTTCCAATGTTCATGTGTAGTTTTTGCATTATGTTGTTTGGTCTTACTTACCTATTTATCAAATTTTTGAAAATAAGTAATGATCTATTGATTTAAGGCACCCACCACGAATTCCATTGTGTTGCCCCTTTGAGATTAAGATCCCGACTTTCCATTTCAGGATGGAGGACCCCCGAGATAGGAAGAGAAATGAGATGGAGGCCGCGGTAGTCATGATCGAGGACATCATCCCCCACCATCAACATAACTGCTTCACAATTTTGAATCTGGTCAACAGATTGTTATACACTTCGCCAACGGCCGGGATGAGGAAACGCGAGCCTCTTACAACATGTCAGACAAAATGCCGGCTCAAGTCTCTCATATGAACCGGCTCACAAAAGTGACCGACGTGGACTGCATCAACAATCTGCGTATGGACCGCAATGCATTCGAGCGGCTTTGTCGGATTCTGCGTGATAGGTGTGGATTAGTTGATCAAAGGTATGTCCGCATCGAGGAGCAGGTTGCTATGTTCCTTAGTACTCTTGCTCACCACACAAAGAATCGTGTAATTGGATTCCAATTTCTTCGGTCCAAACATACCGTGAGTTGCTATATCCATGAGGTTATGCGTGGTGTTATTCATCTTCATCGAACCCTATTCGTGCAACCAACTCCGGTCGATGACAGCGGTGACGATGCAAGATGTAAGTGGTTTAAGGTAAACAAAGTCTTCTCTAACCAATTGCCTTCGTGTTCATGGTTATGTTTATTAACTTGTTCGTTTCATAGGGCTGCTTAGGTGCACTAGACGGGACATATATTAATGTCCGCGTTAGTGCTGCAGATGCTCCTCGGTATAGGTCTAGGAAGGGGGACATTTCTACAGACACACTAGCCGTGTGCAATAGGTTTCTTCGTTTTGTGTACATTTTTCTGGTTTGGGAGGGGTCTGTTGCAGATGCAGCGGTTCTGAGGGATGCGGTGACTCGTAACAATGGTCTTAAAGTTCCAAAAGGTTAGAACTTTTATACACTGAACTTGCGTTTTAGTTGGATTTAGGTGTCTTCTTATGTTTGAAAGTACCTCCTGATATAGATTACTTGCATTTTAACTTAGGTTGCTACTATTTGTGTGATAATGGGTATGCCAACAGCGAAGGTTTCCTCACACCTTATAAAGGTGTGCGCTATCATCTCAAGGAATGGGGGCCTAACAATTAGAGGCCATCCACCCCAAAGGAAATGTACAACATGTGACACACAATGGCCCGCAATGTAATCGAGCGTGCGTTTGTCATTCTGAAGATGTGATGGGGTATACTGCGTAGCGCTAGTTTCTACCCAATCGAAACTCAAACCCGTTTGATTATGTGTTGCTTCCTACTGCACAACTATATTCGAGGGGAGATGGGTGTCGATCCTGTTGAATCTGAACTGGATGCCCTAAACGGGGATGGTGACGAGGACGATGACAGTGCGCAGTCTGAACCAGCGGCCAACGTCGAGTTCGTGGATACAATTGAAGCGTCCCCCGGTTGGAATCAAATGCGCGTCAATTTGGCTAACTATATGTGGGAAAATCGATAGTCATTACATGAATGATTACTGTGTTGTGGACTGAGATTGCAAGCCTCTAAACTTTTTTTTGGTGTTTTGTTTAGTTATGGTTGCTTCTGGATTGTGTAGTACTGCCATTTTCCTCATCCCTTTGTACTTGAAAAATGATGCACTTGTCTCGACTATACATCAATTGGCAGATGATTATGTTGAGCTACTTGTTTATGACATAGTGTGTTCTGTTCTCAAACAAATAATTTCATACATGTTCGGCAAATAATTTCATACAAGTAGAATCAGAATCAGTCGATTTGAACAGATGTTGTGACATTATTAATACATTTTTTGATCATTGACTAATACTAGCTTTGATAAGGATTTATTCCAAGTTTTATCACATAGGGATAGAGATTTATATCGCAACCTTAATGGAGGCAGAGTGGTACACAAAACCGGTGAAATGTTGATTAAAAGCCACGGCATCGTGGCCGACCGTAAAATTACATCCATCGGTTGAAGAAACATTAATAGTAATTGCGGTGCTACCACCGCAATTACCTTCCTAAATCGAAACACAAAATAGAAAACACCACACACTACACGACTACAACCACAACATATAAAATCACCAACAAGTCGACAAAATAACTAATACTAACACACCACACGCACAACCAGTGCTCATTTGTTGATCTTCACGATGAAGTACAGCTTACGAGCCGGAACCATCTCGAAAACCAGAACATCTCCAACCTTGATTCTGTTGCCTTTTAGAAACGTCTGCCATCCCATGTCGGTCCGCTTCCTCCTACTAGCCGTTGAGACGACCAGCTTCCAAACCGCAGGACTCTAGATTGAACGTGCACCTGGACTTGTTCAACTTGATATACTTATCCCAAAAATCTTTGGGAATGGTCTAAAAAAAACAATGACGACAAACAGAGTAGTCATAAACGCGAGCAAAAGAAGTAACAAATGAAGTATATGAGTTGTTTTCGGTACCATTGTCGACGATATGTTCGTTGCGGTCAGTGTGTTAGTGAATGATGGACCAGGCAGCTTCGGGGTGGCTGACCGGGTAGAGCGGGCGACGCTCAGTTTCAGATCGAGGTCCGGGGGCGGCCCGGTGTTGTCCGTTTCTTCGTGGTCCTCCACCGGCTTTTTGCCTTTGTCTTTTTGGGCCCCGGGAAATGCTGCAACCGAGGCCGATGGCAGTTGGAGGTGAAGTGAATTTGATCCCTCGCCGTTCGTAGTTACTACTTCCGGCGCGGGCGGTTCCTCAGACCCGGCTGATGGAGGTACATCAGCGTCGGCATCAGCCATATTGTCGAACAAACCAAGACCCCAATCGTAATCTAGGATGTCATCATGCAAACCATCGAGCATAGGAAGTGGTAGATCCAAAGCTACATAAAAAACAAACAAAATATTACCAAAAAATTACGCAACGTGTTGTACTTCATATGTCAATCCAACGACATTAAAAAGTTACGTTGAACCGCATGGAAGTGGAGCGCAAGCGAATAGTTAAAATGGCGAACAATGAAAACGTCCACCATGTCGTATGTGAACGTTAGTAAGTCCCCTTCTTGGAAACAACAGTAGTGGGCAAACAATGGCCAACCGCGACCCATTCCACTGTGGCCGCCGCGATGACAAAGTTGGACATGCCACTGGGCATGATCGGGATGTCCAACACGGCAGAAAACAAGCAGATTAGCCTCATAGAATTGCACCCATGCATCGGGGAACGGCTAACAAAACAACGAAACACATCTTCAGTGATTTATTGTAGGCAGAAGTGCATGTATCAAGGGTGTAAAATGGTAATTACAGTTTACCATGAAGTCGTGATGCTCCGCGACGGTGTAGCAGATCGTGAACTCGAACGGAGGGACACCACCGTGTGGCTACTGCCTGTTTGAAGATGATAAACACCGAAAATAAAAAATGATTAGTAAACCTAATGCTATTTCCACCAAAACTGTCCACCGTACACCCTAGTCTCAAACAACAATCACCATGCATATGACATGTTAGCTTACAATCTTCGTAGAAGGGCCAAGATTTGTGCCGCATATGCTTGGCGTGGCTGCCAGCCTACATAACAGAGTTGATGTTAAATGAAATGATCAATGTGAATGTGGCAAAGCTACCCATAATATACCTTCACAATTTGAGCCCATTGATCATCGTTGCACTTAATTCGATGCCCATTGTCTGAGTTGAAGCCGACTCCGCTACGGTTTAGGATGTTGGTCAACGAGTTGTAATCTCTCTTCCAAGTCGCAATCTTGGAGTTAATGTGCGGCGACACCCTCAATTAAGTATATGGGATCTCCCGTTTCAGCACGTTGTAGATCATCTTAGAGTGGCCGGGCTGGAAACCGTTGTCCACCTTCCAACCTCCCGCAACGATGTCGTGCAAAGCCATGATCATAACCTCTTCCTCGCGCTTCGACCAAGACCTCCGCGTACGTTCCGACTTACCAACACCAGATGGACCACCCATTACGCCAACTACAACCACAACATACAGCACAGTGCATAGTAACTTTCCACTCAACACAAACGCAATCACTACAACTGAATTACATGGACGATTGAATACCAGTAAGACTCCCGGTGTTCGTCACCTTCGCCTTTCCCTTTGACGTCATGGATGCAACGTTACTTGAGCAAATTAATGAAGACGAGAAACTCTAAACAACACTCACTGCTGAACACCATTGTATATAATTGTTTTTGGAGCAGAAAACAAGATCAGAAGCGCTTGCGTTAATAAATACTCGGTCAAATAGCATTGACGAATGCATACACAATACAAACATAAATACACTTCAACATTAACATTGCTCTATCACTAACCTTGGTGCGGAGATATCCTGCTGATGCTCAGAGCGGTGTTCTCACTACAATGAAGTGGAATAACAATCTCGTACTTAAATAACCTAGTTATGCTAAATAATGAGGTTTTGGAGAGCAATGGCGGGAATCAGAACCAATTTAGCGCATAATTTGGTATCAAATTTGGTTTCAAGGCCGCCAATTTCTTCCTCAACGCTGGGAGGGTAATTTAGACCCATTAATATTTGTTTCCTACACACCCTGATTCAACCAAACCATAGACTAAAGCCCAATCAGCACAAATGGGCTGAACCAAATATTGGACAAGTCTAACAGCCTACTTATGAAACACCATTATCATTGGGTTTGTGTTAATATTTGTTGGCCTACCAGACAAGCCTTAACAAAGATAGAAAATACTCAATCACAAATGAGCCAATTAATGAGACATGTCTTATGTGTCTCTATGGTACATGTACACATATTTTAATAAGAAAATCGCCTCAAAATTTTCTTTCCTATACACATAATGAATCACGATCGAATCAAAATCAAGGAGCAGCTCATACGCCCTATGCACTATGGAATTGGAAACTGCCACAGAACTGTCACAATCGATAGTGATTGACAACCCTTACACCGTCTTAGTATAGTTATGTGACATCAATAGTGATCGAATGACACCGAATATGTCTTTAGACTCCAATACTGATCCTCTTTAATGTTTTTTTAATAGTATATCCGAGAGGTTCAATTTTATTTTATTTTTATAATTTTTTTGAATGTATCCATCCCACATATTCTGTTTTCTAAATGGTAATTTAAAATATATTCCAAAATAAAGTTGGAGATATTTTCCTTATGGGAAATAAAATATTGAAAATTAAGTTTGAATGGCACTCATAAAACAATTTAAATCAGCTAGAAATCCCACTAAATTAGGAGGGGAAAGTGTAGGCAACAAATCTCACAAAATCAAATACACACCCATTAATTAATTTCAGCATAGGTTCTTTAAACTACTCCAGTAACGTACGCACTCTCCCCCGCTGCCTGCCGCCCCCTGCTAACATGCGCACCGCCCTCTCTTCCCCCAACTTTTCCATCTGAAATCCCTTCCACCGCCCCTCCCTTTATCACTAACATGCGCCATCTCCACCACTCCATCACCGCCATGGCCCCTTCCTCCTCCCTCAAAAAAACCCCAATTCCCAAAACCCCCGCCCCTCACCACCACCACCACCCGAATTCCCCAAATTGCCCCTCCCTCTGCCGCCACTCCCCCTCCGCCACCCTCGACCTCCTCATCTTCATCCTCGTCCTCTTCTCCGGGGCCTTCCTCATCGTCTCCTGCTTCTCCTACCTCTTCCAGTCCCTCTCTCTCATCCTGCCCCCTTTCTCCACCGTCGCCGCGCATTTCCACCGCCATCTCGCCTCCAATCCGCAGGCGCAGCTCATCTTCTTCACGCTATTCGCCCTCTCCTTCGTCGGATTCGTGATCTTCTTCGAGATCTGCTGCGGCCACAGATCGAGGAGGTGCGAGAGGAAAGGGTGCAGAGGGCTGAAGAAGGCGATGGAGTTCGATTTGCAGCTGCAAGGCGATGAGCTGCTCCGCTCCGGCAATAAGGCTGTGAGAGACGTCAATGAGCTGCCGTGGAAAGGCGGCGTTGAGGATAACCCTGATTACGAGTGCCTGCGGGCGGAGCTGAGGAAGATGGCGCCGCCTAACGGCCGCGCTGTGCTGCTCTTCCGCGACAAATGCGGCTGCCCCGTCGCCAAACTCGAAGGATGGGGGCCGAAACGCGGCCGGCGCCACAAGAAGTGAGTCAAGTTTTTTTTTTTTCAATTTTTAAGTGTTGATTTTTGGATTGCAGAATTGGCGCATTGTAGCATGGCTTAGGGATTTGTGATCGATTTTGTGAGATGAATCTATTGCGAGCATAGACTCTTGCTTGTTTGATTTGGTAGTGTCATAGTTGTGAGCTAATTTGGGTAAGGATTGTCCCTTGTATCAACTATGCCAAACATGTTGAAAGTTATTTGTTTCGTATTCGAAGTTATTCAGATTATTTGTGATTGGATTTAGATAGTGTGGAACTGAATGCCGGGATGACTAGTTTTATGTTCTACCGATTGTGTCATCATATGTTAATGTTAGTGGTTGTTTAAGGTGAATTAGTCTTCAATTCGTTGATAGATTAGCTTTTTCCAGATTATTAATTTTCTGAGACGACACGTTTCTTGCTATTCTTCCCTTGTACCGCAGTTCAGAGTTTCAACAATAGGTCAATGTGGAACATATTGATGTTAATTCTTTTCTTTGTAGTATGTCTAGTTATCTATGGTTGGATAGTAAGCTATGGGTGATGGACTTTTGAGACATTAGTTATTGGTATGGATAAGTTGATTAGCTAGTATAGTTTCGAAAATGCCAAGTTGACTGATTATATGTATGTTGTGGCTTGTAGTTGTTTGAGGCGTAAGGTCTTTAGTTTGTCTGTAAAAATAGCTTTTGATTGTTAATTTACTGAAATGTATCTTTCTGATCTTCTCAATGTCTGGATTTGGATCCTAGTTTATCCTGAACTAATGTTTTGAGTTGATGAACTTAGGTGGAGTTTGCAAGGAGTGTTGATTCTGTTGTCGATTTTGGGTTTTTTGGGTCTTATGTTGTCTGAATCTAGTACTGGTTATAGACAGAGGTAGTAAGGATCCTAAGATACCTCTGACCATATAATGTCTTATAACGGAACTTGAGCCCTGACATATTGAATATCTTGTTTCGTGTGATTCTGTTGCCTTTATGCATCTAGGTATTTCCTATACTCTAGTTATTGAAGTATTCATATATTCATTTGATATCTCCTTAGACAAGGTAGTATTTGTATTTAGGATGCAGATCATCATTAGTACATAGCGTCCTATTGTTTGCTTCTGATGACCGACTTGATTTTCATACACTTGTTAAAACACCCGATGTTTCACATGTCCATGGTTTCCGTAGTTCAAGATTGACTAGTTGGAGAGGGGCGAAGTTTGCTCATTTAAAAGTTTGCATCTCACTAGCATGTGAGGTTCTTTTATAGCTATTGCTAATCTGATTGGCGTATTCTACCCTGAACTGAACTAATCAACAAGTATAATCTTGTCGAAGCTACACCAAAACTTTAGTATATATGCTTTTCTATCGATGAGAATAGACAAGCTCTTCAATCGTATGTGGTCTATTTGTTCATCTAGTACCGGTTTTCAACATATGATTATAATTTGCTAAACTCTTTATTCCTTTGTATAGTGTGTGACACTCTTCATGTTACATATCATCTGCCACATTATATGCGCGTTTTATCTCTTTTTTTCTCGATTGGTAGAAATTCACATTGCTCTTCTGCTTTTATTCGATAGGAGTCTGTCTCTTAATGGTGGAGGAGATCAAAGGTGACGGGTGAGTGTCTTGCTAGGACTCTTACCATTTTCATCCATTGTAGTTGGTTTCATTATTGTTACCAGTTTACATAGAAACTGAAACCCTAAAGCCCACATTATTGGGGAAGTATCTCTCTCTTTTTTATATACCAAAGTGAAAATAAATAGACAAATAAGTTAATATTATCATTTACCAGAATTATATCTGCATTGATGTGTTTGCATTGGGTTGTTATCATGTCGATACAAGAGAGAGAGGGAGGCCTAGCAAATCATGTGTTGGGTTGTTATTATGTCATACAATAACGACGTGACACAATAAGGCCAAACTCGAATACGACGCCATAAGAAAACCCTCCGAGACAAATAAGAGGTCAACATGCTCGTACCGATACGGAAACAAAAACAATAGCAACAATCAATCTCACTAAATATATTTAATTTATTTTGTACAATACCTCATTCACATCTTATTATTAACGTGCATGTTTTTTTTAAAGTTTCTAAGTTATGTAAGAAATACGTATTACATCAACTTTAGTAACTTTTGCTGTAGTTTTAATATAAGGCACCACCCAATTAAATTATTTGATTATGCATTTTATTTGTATTACTGAAATAATTTGTTTGTTGAGAGAATTTTAAAATTAAACTAAATTCGTACAAGATAAAACCAAATGATTTAATTTTAGTTAAACTCTATAGAATATTAAATTAAATTATATATACAACAAAATGGCTGAAACTACATTCACACGTTAAAATGGTATTAATATTACTTCAAATAAAGAAATACTTCTCCCTAATTAGATTTAATCCAATAATTGTCTTATCTAAAAAACTACCATAGTCCTATACCTTTTAGTTTTCTAGAAATCTTTTTTCGAATCATAGAGCAGGAATTAAAGAGCAAAAGTCCTGGAAACTCTTTCTAACTTAGTAAAACCATAAATACAAATTTTATAAATATTTTATTTAAAATTTTAACCAACTAATAATGAACAATAATTAAATGATCTAGATTAGAGCTTTGTCGTTGATTTGACACATCAAACTACAAGTACTATTACTAATCAAATTGTGCACTGGTTGGTTGGTGGTCGTTATGAAATTGCAACATTTGAAATGATAAACCTTCCTTGTCTACTTTGTACACACGTTTCTGTTAAAATTAGTAACTACTTATCTCCTGTACAAATCATTCAAATTGATCTACAAAATTTCCGAAGTTAGAAAACAGAAGTTACAACTCACTCTCCACAACTAGCTCAGCTGCTGAGCCCATGACCCCAACTCCACCAGCTCCGAGCAGAGCGAGGGCCAGCTCGGCCTCGTGCCACCGCCTCAGACCCTTCGACAGCCTCCTCAGCAGCTCGACGTCCAAGTCCTGTATCCACGTAGGCATGCACCGCACCACCAAGCTCAGGAATCCCGACACATAAGCGCGCCAAGTAGCTCGATCACACCCCAGTGAAATCTTCCCGTCTAGCGCACTTGCCACGAACTCCATGTGACACCCGAGGATCTTGGGCCGCCGTTTTGAAGCTGCTGATGATGCTGATGAGTCGACGCCCCAGATGAAAGCTCCCGACAGCGCAGCAAGATATGCCAGCGCGTAGCCTCGGAGCATCGGGAGCATTCCACCCCTCTCTCCTCCTTGGTTCATTGACATGAACCAAGATGGAAGAGTTTCCTTGATTAACGACTGCACGAGCCCCAGCCCCCCGGTTAAGAACACGACAGAAGCCCCGAGCGATGCTGCTAGCTTCACCTTCGTTAACACTGCAGCGAGAGAAGAACCCCCGCCATGGTTCTTCCCGCTGTTAGGCCTTCCCGGGAGGCCCCCGTGGACTATGTCTTGCACAGTTTGCATGAGCAACGAAACTATCTCCTCCCTCAAGAACATGATATCTCTGATCGAGCGGTGAACTCTCAGATACAAGATCCCCGGGGCGACAGCAGAGATCCCGCCATTGAAATGAGACCCGAATCCATGGCCTAGAAGAGCTCCGATCCCACCATTGCTTGAGATGCTGCAGCTGCTGTTGAATCCAAGGATGGCACTGAAGCAGCTCCGAAGGAGCTGAACAACAGCGTCATTGCTGTGCAGGAAGACAGTTCGAGAAGCAGAGAAGACGAGGAAGTCACTCCAACGCTTTGCCTTTTGAGTCCACAAAGATGCAACTATCGGCATGCATGGCCATGGGCAGCCTGCAGCAAGGGACTCTAGAGCTGGTCCGGCCAGATCCAGAAAACGCTGGGAGGCTTTATCGAGCTTGTAGGTTATGGTGAGGCTCACGAATGCCGCCAGAGGCAATGGAAGTGCAGCCGGAGAACTTCCTCCTACAGAAGAAGTAATAAGTTGCCACATTTATGAAGTCTATATCTCAATAGAATCAAATTCTTGAAAGAAAACCTGCAGCAAGACTTGGGATATCGACTCCGGTGGCTGCTAATATTTTCTTGATCTGTTCCTCGACATTGGAGAGATTAGCAGCCGGACTCGGCCAATCTGTTCCGTTCATGAAAACCGTCTTCCATACTCCTCGAGTCACTTCAGCCGAGAAGTAACTCACGATGGTAGCCAAAGTTGCCGGAAGATAATCAGCCAAATCTTTCAGCCCTGTCCAGCAAGAATGTCAACCGTTAAGGCCGAGTGTCAAATATTATTGAAATTGATAAGGCAAAAGACCTGTGCAGAGTTCGCGAGGCGACAATCTTCCATGAGCACACGCAGTTAGAGCAGCATCAGCCACGAAGGGGACAGCTTCGAGTATATCCCATGCAGGTAACTTAGGCCTCAGATAACCATCCTCGCTTCCCGGTCCGGACGAGCTGCTACTTCCGGATGAGACAATTGTCACGGTTTGGTTTCCTCTGTTTATATTTCGGAACATCATGTTCAGTAGTGTATCAACAGTGTGAAGAACAGGAGTCCCATTGACGAGGCCGGTGAGAGGAGAAGCTATGCAAGACAAATGCTGTCTATACCACACTTTTAGTTTGGGGAACGAGTCCACAAATATGGGTTTGGATGATGTAGAACTTGCTACCTGAGCAAGCCTCCTCCGGTTTGGATCCTTGAGTAAGTTACCGGATGATACTAGGTACGAATTCCGTACCAGTAACAGGTATTCGGGAGTGAGCTGGGATCCTACCGGAGGCACGTCTCCTACTCCATACTCAATGGGAGGATGATTAAATCTCCACAGCTTTAGAAGAAGGGCAAATGCATTTGAAAAAACGACATGTGCTGATATTTCTTCTCCAGTGGTCAGGGTCCATGAGATGTTCGGCACGCATGAACCGAAGACCTCACATATTGTCATCAATGAACCAGCAAGCTCCGGAACCTGTCAAAGGAAAGTACAGTCCTCTTTACTGACGTCCTCAATGTCTCAAGGCTAAACTCTCGCCTTCCTAGTAATAGTATATTTGATTTAGAAATATGATCTTGACTGACGTTACATACCAAGCCATGAATGGAGAAAATCTGAACACAGTCAACTGGTGAGATTCCAACAAGGAGAATATTGAGCATGGGAGCACAGGCTATCAAGTGGCTTTCGCTCCCAGAATAGTCGACAGGAACCGGAGGAGATAGTAATCTAGTTATAAAATAAAGAATGTGCTCCTGCACAAGGAAGAGTTTGTATGCAGTTAGATATGTATCTATCTTTGGCAACGAGGGTAAAATTCGAAAAGCCATAACTATCTAAGTAGGAACAAGAAAATCTCCGTTACCTGAATGCTCCATCCACGAATCAACGAGGCCCCACAAAGAACAGAAGCAGCAGCTGTCCTTTCATCACTTGATCCTTTGGTTGCTATCTCGAAGATTTTTTCAATCTCTGCAAAGCTTCCATTAAATCCATGAGCTCAAATTTAGTTACTCTACTCGAAAAAATCATTGAATCAACACTCAAGGAAAAAAATCACTTGACAAAAAGCTATTCCACAGCTTGTGAATAGAGAATGTATTCTTAAAATTTAGCTGATTTTCTTGTTGTCGATTAACAGGGTATGAGCAAGGCGCTGCATACCTTGAAGCAGGCGTAGAGACTAAAGCACTGATCATCATGGGAGTGAGAGGCGCCCCTTTCATAAATGATGACCACCCAACTTGAGTTGGTACATTGCGCGGTAACTGGTTGATGCGACCATTTACATAACCGGGCCACAAATAGGCAGATGTGTCCAAGAGATTTCTAGCTATACATGACTCAACAATTAAATGGTAAAGGCTTCCAGCTGCAGCAGAAAATGTAGGTTTTCATTTTTCTGATGTATTATATTTGTTTCATAATAATGCTGAATAAGACGATGTGTTACTTACAGCAGTTAACCGGCATGTCCATTGTGCTGATGCACTCGAAGTATGCACTGGCATTAATGCCAGAAACGAACAGCATGGCTTTAGCAGCAGCCTGATTAGCAGAAAGTATGACTGACTGTGGTGGTGTGAGCAAGCTCTGATAATCCTGTAGATTCTGGAGACTAAATATCAAATCCTTTCTTCGTTTCCCAGGGACGTGATGCTCGGCTCCAAAACCATATCCGATCTCATCCATGGCTGCACTTTCCTCTTCCCCGACAAGATCAGCAACTATGAGAGTTGTGATTGACAGCAACATGCTCAGACGAGTATCCAGTCGAGGCACCGGCCCCTCAATGGGATCCCTCTCCTGCAAATGCAATGCAGATTCATTTATAACTTATACACTATCATAGCAGAGAACTAATTAGCGAAGGTTATCTTCGGTTATGTTCTCACTCTCTGAACAAGGCGAAGAGCAGCCATCCAAAGTCCGAGAAAGATCTCATCCCAAGAGGCCGCATTAGTTGCTTGAAGAGATTTAACCAAACCTGCAGAAAATGAAGTCATGAATTAGAATTTTTGATGCATTTGTACAGAAACTTGAGACCTCAAACATACTTCTTGCTACCTGTGATGATTTCTACGGCACTTGTAGCGTTCACTTGTGAACCATCCATTGCATCTTCTAGAAGCATGTCGAGAGGAAGCCAGAGAGCAGACCGGCTAGTTCCAAGACAGAGGCCAGCATAGTTAATGAGAGGTCTGGATTGTAACGTAGGATGGAACTCCTGCACTAAGCTTGGCTTGAAGTGATGATGGTTGCTTCTTTGAGTGTCTGATAGAAACTGAAGTAGAGCTTCGGGTCTAATGGTTTTCGAGTTTCTCAGAAATGAGGAGTTTTCAACAAGAAGTTCCATTCGCTGAGTGAAGTTTTTCCAATGTGTACACCTGAGAGAGAGAGAGACATAAATGTACCTGCTACAATGCTACAAGATACTGAAACTCATTCAACCAATTTTGTGAAATTATGTTTATTCCCATCAAGAATCATTCAAGGGAAAAACAAAATAAGATGTGAAAATTTGAGGGGAAAAATTGGTAAAAGGGATTTGAGTTCTAACATGTTTTGGCCAGCCAAGTGAAGAATCCTTGAAATTATTTTATTTTGTAAGAACTCCCCCAATAACTCGATGGCAAAGACAGTATTAACAGCTCTCAGTCTCTCATTATATTCTTTCCTCTTCCCTTCAAAAATGCCGGGGACATTATCAACTTCCATATCTTGAGGTTTGACAGGCCACCGAGGCTCCATCTCCGCAAGCTGAAGCAGCCCTTCATCATCCAATGCTGCGTCAACCAACTGCCAAACGATAGAGAAGATGAAGAGAACCAGCAGCACACTAGCTTCATTCGCTTGCAAGCCAAATAGGTGAGATAACTGGAGGATTTCGTCCAGTGAAAACATGGTCCTACAAGAACAAGATTGATCATCAATGACATTCAGAGTATCTTAACTCGGGCAACACTAAAAGATAGGAAATGATATGATTCACCAGTAAATGAGGCAACATGAAGTCTATGAACATTAAGATGCTTACTTCTCATAGTTTGGCAAATCTGTGTACTCTTTCAGGGAAAAAGCATGCCGTTTGATGAGTTCCAGGTATAACCTAAACGCTGCTGGACAAGAACCTCGATACGGGATCACTCTGCTCACGGATAGAGAAATAAGAAACTTAAGAATTCAAGCAAAACAAAATAAATGATTGTGTAACACACTTCTCCGCATATTGCAAAAGATCCACAATAAGCAAGAAAACTTGAGACGAACACGAGATAGAGAGCATAATCGACACACTCTTCATTTTCCATCCATGCCATAATCATAATGTAAGAACATGAAGAAGGAAAAAAGAAAGCAACTGCATATGATGGTTCAAAATATTGACATTAATTATTCTATGCATCATGAAATCAAAAGCATAATACACCAACTCTAAAAAAAAAGTAAATCAAACAAACTACACCATATTATCAAATTCAACCATTTAACACCAGCCAAAGTCACTGCACTGCAACCACACCACTAAAGATCAGAGCAAGAAGAATCTAAAGACAGAAAATCACAAGCTACAAAAACAAAAGGTAGAAACCTTTTGCTGGCCAAAAAACACATTTTTCAAGTAAAAAAGTTAAAGAAACCTTTGCGAAAGCAATCCAAGAACAAGAAAGGGAGGCACAATCTTGAGAGCTAATGCCTTCTCCAAGAATTTCCAAGCAATGGGCACATTGTTTTCCCAACAAATGTGAGAAACCAAATGGTTGGCCAATTCAACACAAGGCAGAGTGATTCCAGCAGAGCTCAAATTGGAGGAGATTTGGATTGACCACAGCAATGGGTCACTGCCCTTGTCTTGGGCCACCTTAGTTTGCACCAAAATAGTGTCCCAAATGGTGCTGCAGCTCACCTCCATTGCCATCTTCTTCCTCACAAGCTCATCATTGGTTAGAAACAAAAAAGATTCCAGTTTTCGGTTGTGGGATTAAAGAAAGGGGAGAAATTCAAGAATGCAGCAAAGTGAAAAGTGGTTGGTTTTCTATTGTGAATGTCAAACCCAAGGAAGTGGGATTCCAGTGGATTAAGCTTCCCCAACTACTTTTTTAGTAGATAAAAATACTCTCTTAATTTCCAATCATATTTGGAAACTCTTGTTACTATTTAATTTTGTTTTATTATCACTGCTAAGCTAAGTTTAATGTGTTCATATAGTAATGTCTCTCTATTATTTATTCATTTATTTCACTCCAACTATATAAATTGTGGTTATCTTTTAAACACTTAGAAATTTTAGGTCGGAAATTTTATTTTAGATATTTTAGTATGCGTGATTTGCTTCGCTGAATTCAAACCATACACCGAGGTGGGGCAATTGTTTTATGCAATTATTTTATATAATTAATACAAAAAAATTGTGGTAGAAGTTGACTCTATAAACATTTCCAATATTTGAATGAAAATTGATCACACTCATTGTTCCAAATATTTCAATTATTTGTATGATAATGAATCACACTCATAACTCATAGTCTAGTTATATTATGTAAGTACTACTAATTAAAAAAAGGTTTGTAATCACATGATAGTGAATGTGGTACAGCCACATTTTCGACCCATGAGCATGTGATCATTTCTTTTTAGAAAATCTGTGAAAATGTGGCAAAATGAATATCAAAGCTTTTTCCAAAAATTACTTTTTAAATTATTATAAAATTGCTATATATGTTCAAATGTGTTTTGACAATGTCAGTTTTCTAGAAAATTAGCTTTCATGGTATACAATTAAAAAAATATTAAAACATTGTGTAACAATTTGATAAAGATAAAAAATGTGACATTAATAAAAAAAAATAGTAATCAATTAAACGTGATAATGATGATGACACATTGACACCGAGATAAGTTGTAATCAGAACCAACGCTTTCTTTTAAAGCGAATATGATTACAATAATTAAGATTATGGTAATAATTAATATGATATTCTACGCATTTAGATTAATTTGATGAAACCCATGAGGTAAATATGGTAACATGGAATGTTTAATAGTTAAGAGCTATTGAATTATGAACTATGATTGATTATTTGATTGGATACCAAATCAAGAAATAGAACATAAGGTTTTGAGAATCATTCCCTTTGCACACATTAAAAGTTATGAAAAATTATCACAAAAAACCCCCCACTTATTTAAGCATTTGATGATGCACCAATTCAATGGCCCACCAACTCATATTCAGCCCACTTTTTCATTGGTTAATTAGAGATCATATTTCACATAATAACTCCAATTGAGTTTTCTAAACTAAACTTATACTAGTAATAAACTCACTTCATGTAAGACCTAAAATACATAGGGGAGTATCATCTTGCAAAAATTCCCTCAAGAATTGATTCAATTTGTTTGATGGAAGTAATACCATAAATAAAGCATTATAAGTGACCATTATTCCTAAGCTAACTTAGGAAATTTAGCTCTTATATAAACATGCCCCGATACATATATTCGTATAATATAGCATCATGGATAAAATTACTTTGTTTATGAATATTAGATTTCAAGATATTAAATGGAATAAAATTTGATAGTGGTTAGGGGTAGGTAGAGATGAAGACAGGTTGGACATCCCTATCAAAGGTTGGCCTCTGTGATGTATTGCTTTGGGTAGTAATACAAAAAATGGGTCCTTTTTGGTTTTATAAAATTATATTTTTGCAAATGGATTTTTGTGTGTAATTTGTGTGGTGTGGCAGCTTTATTGTCTATACTTGGATTACACATTATAGTAGATTGGTTGGTGAGGGCCAAGTGAGTGTGACTTGGTCATGTTCATGCCCATGCGTACTAGCAAGTGCAAATATGGGCCCACACATCACATATTATATAGTAATATTATATTATATACAATATGGTAAAGATTAGTCGAGAATGATAAAAATTTCGTGGAAATTAAGAATGACATATAAATACGAATTACGCATGTACAAGTATGTTAAAGTTCATACTTTAGGAAAAATAACATAATCCTTGAATTATTCACAAATTTATTACGTATGGAAGTTTGTGCCTTGACATCTGATGAAATTGGAATGAGACAAAGAAGATTAGAATAATTATTGCACAAGGATAATACACATAAATCGAGACATAGGCTTAAACATATGTGCAATTTAAGGGTCTTATGGGGCAAATTTCAAATGCTATTCATTTTCTCCTTTCTTGTTTGGAAAATAAAATGTAGATATCGAAACCAGTTCCTAATAGAGTGAGTAGCACTCACGACGTCATTGATCTAAGTGGGCGCTTGTTGCCCAACGATACGTGATGCTCATGCCCATAACTTTGCTTAGAAAACTTGTTACATGTTGTATAGAAGACTCTGCAACGTTGTGTTAACGTTATATCACACTCTGAGTCAGAGTTATTTTTACATGATGTTGCATGTGTCTTTACTTATCACCAACTACTACTTAAACAAGCACTATGAACGTATCAAAGTTATAATTATAAATATATCAAAATCACAAGGTAAAATTAGGTGGGGTGCTTTGTTTTGGTCATCTACTAGAACAAACATACAAAGCAAGTACACAAACTAACCTGCCCTCTATTTGAGTTGGTGGGACTTTGTGGGGTTGCATGATAATCCTAAATTTGTAATTGACATTTTATCTTAGTTTATTTAGGTTTCAACTGATTTGACTATGTTGCTATCGCGTTACTACTTTCTTATATTAATTGCATCAAACAGTAATCAACTGGATTTTTTTTATTTCGCACTAGATTTATGTAAAAACGTGACTTTAAGTGGGAGCAAACTAACCTTAAACAATATTGCCAAAGCAAGCAACAATTATTGTTAGTCCTTAATATCGAGAAATGTGATTAACTATTTTGTCGAATTTCGTCAAAAAAATATTTTATTTATAGTATTTCATAAATGTAGGATAAATAAATAGTAATTCAAAAAGATCTGAAATATAAGCATGGTTGGACAAGTGGAGACCTACCAAATATTATTTTTATATTATAAAATTAGGGGTGGAAATACGGGTATCCGTGGATACCCAACCCGAAAAAGTCGGGCACCCAAACTCGAAAATCATGTAAATGTCTATCCAAAACCCGACCCGATATATTTTCGGGTACTCCAATACCCACCCTGGGTATTCATACCCGACGTATCGGGTACCCAAATACCCGACTCTTTAGTGCGTTAATAACTAATAAAAAAATTCAAATTTTTTATATTAATATAAATATAAAAATATCAAAATTGACTAATATGTTTAATGTTGCATTTATTTGGTAGTATAAAATTAAAAAAAATTGGTCACTTTTATTTTAAAGTATACTATTATATTTATGAGAATTGGTTATGCAATATGTAAATAAAATAATAAATGTTACGCATTTAATTAAACTGTAGAAGCAACCGATAATATAATTCAAAAGTCAAAATAATTATTCCAAATGATGAATACGAGGTGAGAGTTTGGAGAAGCCGTGACCTAGTAAGAGAGATTGACTTATTTATATAAGTTTAGAGAAAGTTAACCTAGTAAGTTGTAATTAGTACATAAATTAGTCCATCTCTTGAAGCCCAAAATGACTAAACCTAATTTAAAAAAAAATTTAAATAATAAATTGGATATTCAGGTAATATCCAATACCATTCGGGTTACCCAATACCCGATTTATCTTAAATTTCAAAATCCAATCTCATAAAATTAGATATTGAATATCCAATACCTGATGGGTATCGGGTTGGGTACGGGTAAACCCAATACCCGATATCCGTATTCCCATCCCTATACAAAATTATTGAAAATTGTTTTCGGTCTTTATCAAATCAATTTCTAAAGATCGAAATGTTGGAAGTTGGAGGATTGCGAGGGGCTGAAATTGCAAAGAAAAGGAAAAAGAATGATTGTAGAAATAAGTTAGGAAGAAGAAATTCTTAAAAGAAATGGATCCCTCATTCGTAGTAGTATTTTTGATACATTATTTTCTAGTATATATAATTGTGTAAGAAAATTATAAATAAATGGATCCCTTATTCATATTTCTTGGGTTCGCCATTTATTATAAGACTTTAATTTTCTTTATATTTTTATACTTCTTCCATTCCATAGTAATGAAGGCGTTTCTTTTTGGCACGGAAATTAAGAAAAATTATGTTAGGTGAGTTAAGTAAATGGAGAAAAAAATGGAAAATGAAAAAGGTAGAGAGACGAAGAGAGAAAAAAGTAAGATTGAGTAAAGTAGGCGTGGAAAAATGTGTTGACTTTTACTAAAAAGATAAATGACTTTATCACTATAGAACGTACCAAAATGACAAAATGACTTTATTACTATGGAACGAAGATTAAACATTTTTAATTTTAAATTGGTAGTGAATTATGATTAAGTAGGAGTACTACTAAGGTTTGCGGGTTTAGTGTGAGTTGGTTAAGAGTTGGGTACGGGCCGAAAGCTTAATTTATGATTTTTTTTTTCTCTCAAAAAAATTACTCTTTATAAGTGGAGCAAACAAAAGAGTCTGGTCTAGTCGATTTTGTACCATTTCAGCTATAAATTAAAAAAAGAGAGACAAAAGTAGCATATTTATATAACCAAACAAGAGAATAGAAATGAATTGGGCTCAAAGACTTCAAAATTATGGCCCAAGCCCAATAAACCAAATAGAGAATGTATGATCGAGCTTATAATATGATTGTTTGGGCCTGGGGATCTCAAAAATTCAATCCTTTGGAGTAACGAAGGGATTATTTTTATTCTTATATTGGGAGTAATATATATATATACAAAAATTTCATTTTAAAAATTTTACTTTGAAAAAACTACGTAATTGAGATAAATATAAACATTATATAATTTATATAAAACATACTATATAAATTAAAATAAATTTAATCACTGAGTGGACCGAAGGCTGAAGCGTGCTCAAATTTCTTCAACAATATGAACAACCAAAAAATAAACAGTGGAGAGAAATTGAAACGAAAATAGAAGGAAAATATAATTTTGATATTAATGAAATGAATGGGAAGTGAGGCATTTAAAATTGAAAATTTGAAATTTAAGAAATTGAAAAAAATCTGTTTTAAAATCATTGGCTTTTAAATAATTTAAAATTCTCTTTAAAAGAATACTGTCTCCGTTCTTGAAAAATAGATACATTTGAAACGACACGAGTTTTAATATACAATTGTTAAAATAAAAGAGAATAATTAGTAAAGTAAGAGAGGAAAAAATGGGTAAAGTAAAATAGATGAAGAAAAAAAAATCATAGAAGTAGTGTTGGTGGATTGTGGTCTGTGGAGCCACTTTAAAATATAGAAAATATAGAAAGTTTCAAATATTTAGTTGTTGATGCACTTCACTTTAGAACAATCGGGCCAGGCCGGGCCGAACCCAAAACCGGTCAAAATGAGTTAGTTGGATCATGGTCAAATCTCAAATATTTTAGTCCAGCTTATGCAAGCCATGACATACATGAGCTTGTTTTAAATTATAATGGAACATTCTTTAGCATACTATAAAATTATGAAATCCTCTAATTAATAATCTTGCACTATAGCAAAAATGTACAATTGTTAAAATGAGAAAGAATAATTAGAATAGTAAGACAGAAAAAAAAAATTAATAAAATAAAAGAGAAGAGGAGAAAATGTAATGAAAGTAGTATTGTGGATTGTGTGCTCTACTTTTAAAAGTAAAGAATTTAGAATTTTTTTATTTCTAAGGGTCGGAGGAAGTACGGTTTTATATATTTAAAAAAGCTTGTGTCGTCTACTAATTAGATGACGCAACTCGTGTTCATTCATGCGCCGATGGGCACGACGTCGCTGATGCGCTTAGCTTTAGAACAATCGGGCCAGGCCGGGCCGGGCCGAACCCAAAACTGGTCAAAATAAGTTAGTTGGGTCATGGTCAAATCTCAAATATTTTATGCAAACCTTGACATCCATGAGCTTGTTTTAAATATTAATGGAATATTCTTAAGCATACTATAAAATTATGAAATCCCCTAATGAACAATCTTGCACTATACTAAAACTATAGCAAAGAGAAAAGAGGAAAGCAAAAATGTTGGGGCCTCACTGCACAGAAAATCCCCCAAGTCTGAGTTCAACATGTGGAGCAGGAAATATTCAAGAAATTGGAGGCCTTCAAACTTATGTCACAGGAGATCAAAACTCCAAGCTTGCTATTCTTCTAGCTGCTGATGCCTTTGGTAATAAACAACATCATTTTCACCTAATTTCTTCATGGATCAACAGTTGACTTTTTTTTTTTGGTGTAGGATATGAAGCTCCAAAGTTGAGGTAATAACTTATAATTCTAAAATTTCTTGATTGTTAAGTTATTATGTCTTGATTTTATTTTCATATTTCTTGATTGAATCAGTTGACTTGGTCTGTAATGTCTTTTTCTATCATAATCATAGTTCAATTTTTCTTGATTTCTTGATTTCACAATATTAGACACCATAGGACATTGGAGGTGTTTATTTAGGGTGATTACTTAAATAGATAAAGTAATTTGGCTAATTCATCACATATTTAGATGGACTAAATTAAATAATTTTGTGATTACATTAGTACTATTGGATCTTTCCAAACTAAACTCCACCTCTTCTAAAATGTAGGAGCCTAGCTGACAAAATTGCAGCTCTAGGTTTCTTAGTTGTGGTTCCTGACCTCTTCCACGGCGATCCATTCAGCTTCGAGAAGCCACGAGAAGCCTGGTCGACTGCTCACACCCCTGTTCGTAATCTTGCCTTCCTTCCTTTTCTCCATCACTTCACATCTAGTTAGGCCAGTTGTGAAGTGGAAAGACGACCCTATAGTCCGTTTGCTAATAATCGCGCTATCTCCACATTTTAGGACAAAGGGTGTGATGATGCCAAGAATGTGGTTGAAGCTTTGAGAAGCAGAGGTGTGGTTAAAGTAGGCGCTGCCGGTTTCTGTTGGGGAGGTAGCAACACTCTCTTGATCAGCCCATTGCCTCGGACCTTTTCGTTGTATTCCTCAACTAACATGGTTGGTGCTTGTGTTGTAGGAATGGCTGTGGTGAGACTAGCAAAATATGATTGCATAGATGCTGCAGTTTTATTGCATCCTGGCCCTATTACACAAGACCAAATTAATGGTGCAATAATTTGATTTACATATATTCAAGATTGATTGATCATTGACATTTGTGTTTGATTGAAAATTTAGAGGTGAAATGTCCAATTGCAATCTTGGGAGCAGAGATTGACAACTATGCACCACCTGAGCTGTTGAAGCAGTTAGGAGAGGTTTTAGCAGAGAAATCTGAGGCAAGAATTGTTATTCATTTCAAACAGTTATTTTAGCCTTGTTTGATGCTAAGGATGTGAATTAATGTTGTGTAGGTTGATAGCTATGTGAAGATATTTCCTGGTGTCGCGCACGGATGGAGCGTGCGGTACGAGGACGACGACGAATTTGGTGTGAAGAGTGCTGAAGAATCTCATGTGGATGTGATGAACTGGTTTACCAAACACATCAAGTAAAGATGTTGGTTAAAGTTCAACCATGTGTGTTTTGATGTTAGTTGGTTTCTTGTTGAGTGATTTTTATTGTTTTCTCAAAATCTGTGTGTTATGGTTTATGTTCTTGTGGAAAGGTTATGCTAAAAACCTTCTTTATAATAACTTTATATTTATTCAACAAAGTGATAGATTTTTATGATCAAAGTGCTGAAAATTATTCATAATTTTTGTTATAAGATGTGATTTTATTTTAGTCAAATCCCTTGTTTTGGAATATCAAAGTGGCAATGGTGCATAAGGTAAAACGTATAGCTACAATTTTGAAAATATTAAATTCTGGTCAATTTTAAGTAAATAGATTGTTTTATTTAAATAGAGTTGTAATAAAAAATAAATAAATAAAAGGTTCATGTTCATTAAAAATAAGAGGTTCACCCTTTTGATTATTTTAAGTATCCAATATAGTTTAAGAGACTATACAAAAACTTAGGGCCCTCTCTTTTAATGAGTTTTAAACCTATAAATTACTTGGTTCATCTTGAAACTCAAGAATAAAGTAAGTATTCAAAACGGAAAAAGTAAATCAACCACATTAAATTAAACCTATAAATTAAGAGGCACCGTTACCTTATACATTAAGGCTAGTTACTTACAAAAATTTTAATCAAAACAAACCCAAACATATACATAATTTTGTTTTTCGGACGTCATAAAATTTAAATTTTTTTATCCATGGATATTATCTACTAGTAGTACTAATTGATACCACCCCTTATTACCAACTAATATGTGAATCTATTTTCATTATTTAGAATATTCTTACAATATATTTACTCACTTATAATATTTTTTAAAAATGTGTGTTACTTTCTTCTATGAATATTTTTTATTGACACTACAAATAATAAAATAATTTATTTGTAAATAGAGATGCATAATTAAATTAGAATTATAGGTTCGATTTAAATAGATCAGTAGTTTCAGTTTTGGAAACTAATTTACATAGGTTGAAACTGTAACCGCCATACATAATTTATAAATATGATTCAGATTCAAGAACTTTAAAATTGTAACTGGCTATCAATTGCCCATTTTAATCCAGGATTAAGAAAAACTGGAAAACCAAACGTTGAAAGTCACTTTTTGCCATAAAAGTCAATTCCAGTTTAAAAGTCACTTTTAGAATTTTTTATATTTAGTCATACAATTTTACCCCATTCTTCAACAAAATTACATAAAAATGCTATTATATACATTAAAATAAATCAAAACAAAAATCAAAAGTCAAAAGGGACCCACCTTCAACCAACTCCACCATCTAACTTCATTTATTACACACTCCACCATCTCACTTCATATATTACACACTTCAACTCTTTCTTAAAATCCAAACCATAACAATAAGTGACTCCAACTGTGGTATAGAGGGAGTAATTGCTGACCGAAAAAGATATACTAGTACTCCTAAAACTTAGTTGTTGGAGGTGCTGGTATATATATAGTCCACGTCTCCCTATCCTCCCTCTGTTCCTAAAAATTAAATAATACTCCCTTCATCCTTTCCTCTCTGAAAATTTGTCACTTATTTTTATTTTCGTTCGTTCTAAAAAATTTATCACCTTTCACTTTTACTAATTTTAGTAGTAGATCCCACATTCCACTAACTCATTTTTACTCATATTTTATTATAAAACTAATACTCCGTATATAAAAGTAGGATCCATATGCCACTAACTTTTTCAACCCACTTTCTATTACATTTCTTAAAACTCGTGGCGGGTCAAATGGTGACGAATTATGGAGAACGGAAGGAGTACTTGAAATAACACAAATTTTAATGTATAATTAATAAAATAAAATAAAATAAAAAGATAAAATGAAAAAGTGATTAATATATTGTTAGTGAGATCCATCTAATTAGAAAGAAAAAAAAAATTCAAATAGAATTGGATTATTTTTATAGGACATCCCAAAATTTCAAATATAATCTATTTTTAAGGGGATGGAGGGAGTACAATTTTAAAACGATCATATTTAATTATAGTATTCCCTGCGTTCCAACTAAATTTATTGATAATTTAAGTCATTTCTTTTTTGACAAAAAAACTAAACTCCCAATTATTTTTACTTTATTTAATCATCTGCTATATCTTATTTTTTTCTATTTTATTCTTCTATATTAGTACTACTACTACTTTTCAACACCACTTTCTAATTTTTTCAATTTATTCGGGAAACAAGAGTAACTCTTAAATAATAGTATTATTTTGGGAACCGACACTGTGAAAAGAATCAAGAAGTCCAATATGTCTGGAGCTCAGTGTTGTGAGAATCCACCAACTCTAAACTCGGGCAGTGGAAATGGGAAAGTTGAAGAATTTGGAGGCCTTAGCTCTTACATTTCTGGCCCTGCTAATTCCAATGCTGCTCTCATTTTGATCTCTGATGTTTTTGGTAATAATTATAATAATAATAATATACCTCTGCTTTTCTTGATTTGTGATTTTGTATAGTTTCTATCTTTTTTTCTTTTCCAATCATGTTTGTGTTGAGTCAACTAGCTTTTTTTTGCCATTCCACTATGCACTTTTGTGTTTTCTTGCAACCAAACAAGATGTCCTTTATGAGGTGGTGGCTTTGTATTTTTAATTAGTCCTTTATTAACAATTTTTTTGTATAGGAAACTTAGCATTGATGTTTTATTCAGCTTGCTCATTTGGTTGTTATGTGCAGGATATGAAGCTCCACATTTGAGGTAATCAGTAATTACTTTTGTAGATTTTGCATTATGCCAAATTTCCAACTTGTAACTAACTCATGCTTATTGGCTTCTTATCTCAATGGTATAGGAAGATTGCAGACGAAGTCGGGGCTGCTGGATTTCGTGTCGTGGTGCCAGATTTCTTCCGCGGAGAACCCTTCGTAGCTGATCAGAAGCCATTTACTGAATGGATGAAAGACCATGGACCAGTCAGTTAGCCTTATAATTTCAATCTACTTTTGATTTTGTAGGATTGAAATTTAATCACATAAATAACACTTTTATAGGATCAGGGATTTGAAGATGCAAAACCAGTTATTGAAGCTCTGAAAAGCAAAGGGATCACCAAGATTGGAGCTGCTGGCTTCTGCTGGGGAGGTTAGCTAATAGTATTTTTTTACATCTTATTCATATTTTCATGAATTTATGACTTCAGCCAAGGTGGTTGTGGAGCTGTCGAAGCGTCCTTACATCCAAGCCGCGGTGCTCATACATCCTTCCTTCGTCGAAGTAGATGATTTTCAGGGTAAATTATCTTGTATCATACTTAAAATATGGAAGTGAGGAGTGTAACGGATGAGGAAAACAGCACGAGCAGTCCTGTTAACCGACAATAATTCTGCGTTTTCTCAGGGGTGAAGGTCCCGTTATCTTTACTTGCAGCTGAGCTTGACAATATGTGTCCACCGGAGCTTGTCTAGCAATTCGAAGCTGCCTTAAACGCTAATCCTGATGTAGAAAGCTCGACTCCTTCTGCTCGTTCATTTGCATTTGCTTTTCTACTATACTCATCTGTTTCTTGCAATTCCTTAAGACATAAATAAAGCCTTCTCAAACATTATGGTTGCTGCATAAAATGAAAGGGGCTAATGATTGTGTACATGTTCATATTCTATTAAATATCACAAATTACTCACTATGTATCCAATGATGGTGATCTTGATTGTGCAGGTGGATAGCTTTGTGAAGATATTCGCGGGGTGTTCACACGGGTGGTCTGTGAGGTACAGTGACGAAGACGAAGGGGCCGTGAAGAGTGCTGAGGAGGCTGAGAAAGACATGCTGGATTGGTTTGTTAAGTATCTCAAGTGAATTTGGTTCACCATTTTAGTGCTTCTATCTCTCTATTTTTAGTAGCTTTTGTAATGTACCAATAAATCTGTGGGGTTGAGGTCTTGTTGATGAGTTTGTTTATGAAATCTATTATCTGTAATGTACCAATAAAACTGTGGGGCAAATAATGTGAGGTTTTGTGGATGAGTATTTTGTTTATGAAACCTATGTGTATTGCAATAACAAGTATTGTAATTTGGGGAGCTAAGAATAAAATTGTCAAAATGGCCATTTACTCTCTATACTTTAGTTTTATGCTTATTTTATTTTCAATTTTCTTTTTTATTGTATTTTTTACTTAATATAATAAAGTATTATTTTTAATTCATAGTAGAACAATTGAATAAGTTTTTGCATAGAAAAATAATTAAAGACCAAAAAAGATATATTCAAAAAACTGTGTTGTTGGATTTGCTGTTTTTTGCATAGAAATTATAGACTAAAAAAGATACCCCTATGATCGAGTTGTTGGATTTGATGGTAGATATATATTCCACGTCTGCCCCTACAAATAATTTCTTAAAGATAGAATCTTTATAATCTTATTTTGTGAACCAATCGAGTGAAAATAATCAAGAAATCCAATATGTCTGGTGCTCAATGTTGTGAGAATCCACCAACTCTAAACTCAGCCAGTGGAAATGGGAAAATTGAAGAATTTGGAGGCCTTAGCTCTTACATTTCTGGCCCTGCTAATTCCAACGCTGCTGTTATTTTGATCTCTGATGTTTTTGGTAATAATAATAATAACAATATACCACTGCTTTTCTTGATTTGGGATTTTGTAAAGTTTCTATCTTTTTTCTTTTCCAATCATGTTTGTGTTGAGTCAACGGGCTTTTTTTGCTATTCCATTATGCACTCTTGTGTTTTATTGCTACCAAACATGATGTTCTTTATGATATTTTGTTTGGGTATGTGTTGATTTAGGATTGGAGGTGAGTTTTTTGTTGATATTTGCTTCTTTTAGGGCTCATTTTTTGGTTTTGGTGAATTATAGTGAGTTGAATATTGATTAGGTTCTTGAATAGTTAGTGTTATTCTGTTAAATATTGAGAGGGATTTCATGTGTTTACTTAAATTGATGTTACCTACTGTGAATATTAACAATTTTTTTTTGTATTAGGAAACTTAGCATTGATGTTTTAATTAGCTTACTCATTTGGTTGTTATGTGCAGGATATGAAGCTCCAAATTTGAGGTAATCTCATGAACCACTAATTACTTTTCTAGATTTTGTATTATGACAATTTTTATTCTTTCACTAACTCATGCTTCTTTTCTTGTAACATGGTTATTGGCTTCTTATCTCATAATGTGGCATTTCAATGGTATAGGAAGATTGCAGACAAAGTCGGGGCTGCTGGATTTCATGCCGTGGTGCCAGATTTCTTCCACGGAGATCCCTATGTACCAGATCAGAAGCCGATCACTGAATGGCTTAAAGATCATGGACCAGTCAGTTTGCCTTTTTACGATCAATTAGCCTTCGATTTTTGTAGGATTGAAATTTAATTACATAAAAACTCTTATAGGATCAGGGATTTCAAAATGCAAAACCAGTTATTGAAGCTCTGAAAAGCAAAGGGATAACCAAGATTGGAGCTGTTGGCTTCTGCTGGGGAGGTTACTTATTGTTTTTTTACATCTCATTCATATTTTGCTCACTTTCATGAATTTATGACCCGGGATTTTGTTTCAGCCAAGGTCGTTGTGGAGCTGTCGAAGCATCCTTACATCCAAGCCGCGGTGATCATACATCCTTCCTTCGTCTCATTAGAAGATATTCAGGGTAAATTATCTTGTGTAACGGATGAAGAAAAAAACATGAGCAATCCTGTTAACCGACAATGATTCTACGTTTTCTCAGGAGTGAAGGTCCCATTATCTTTACTTGCATGTGAGATTGACAATATGTGTCCACCAGAGGTTGCCAAACAATTCGAAGCTGCCTTAAACACTAAGCCTGATGTAAAAAGCTCGACTCTTTTTGCAGTTCGTTTGCGTTTGTGTATTTACTCTTGTTGGAATTCCTTAAGACATAAATAAAACCTTCTCAAACATTGAGGTTGCTGCATAAAATGGAAGGAGCTAATGATAATCAGATAATCTATGTTCATATATTATGAATAGCACATGTTAGTCCCTCTGTATCCAATATTGGGTGGTGATCTTGATTGTGCAGGTGGATAGCTTTGTGAAGATATTCGCGGGGTGTTCACACGGGTGGTCCGTGAGGTACAAAGACGACGACGAAGGGGCCGTGAAGAGTGCTGAGGAGGCTCACAAAGACCTGCTGGATTGGTTTGTTAAGTATCTCAACTGAATTTGGTTCACTATTTTATTGCTTCTCTCTCTGTTGTTAGTAGCTTTTGTAATGTACCAATAAAACTGTGAGGCTGAGGTTTTGTGGATGAGTATTTGTTTATGAAATCTATATGTGTAATGTACCAATAAAACTGTGGGGCAAATAATGTGAGGTTTTGTGGATGAGTATTTTGTTTATGAAATCTGTGTATTGAGAAGGCTTTATTTAGAAATTGTCATTGGCTATATATTATAATCGCCGATTTTAATCCATGATTAAGAAAAACTAGAAAACTGAACGTTGAAACGTGAAAGGAAATTGAAACAAATCGCTTATTTTGAATCAAAACGAACTATTATCAATTCAAAATTTTAAATATTGATTTGTTTGTTAGGCTGATTATTGTTCTACTTTTTTCGAAACCATCTTAAAATAGGGCTCCTAAGCCGATGATCTATGTTCATAAAGCAAATTACTATGCATTACGAGTCACAATCGAATACGATAAGCGAAGAAAAAATAAAATCGATAGATAAAGCAAGAATATATACTTAAATAAGAAAATAAAGTAAGTGGTATATTTATTACCCTTACTATCTTCGTCCCACCAGTATATTTTTTTCGTCATCAATTTCTATTGGGCATAAAACCACTCATTTTTAATTTTTCATTTTTATTGTATTTTTTCTTCACTTAATATAATAAATATTGTTAATCTTAATTCTTATGATAAAAAAATCCATCACTTTTATAGTAGAACAATTTAATAGTAAGTTTTTGCATAGAAAAATAATTGAAGACCAAAAAAGATATACTACTCCAAAAACTGAGTTGTTGAATTTGCTGTTTTTGCATAGACAGATAATTAAACACCTAAAGTGATATGCTCCTAACAATGTATTGTTGGATTTGCTGGTAGATATATTCAAAACTGCCCCTACAATAATTTCTTAAAGATACTAGTACATTAGTAACTCTTTATTTTGGGAACTGATACAGTGAAAAGAATCAATCAACAGATATTGGTGTTTTGGAGTAGGTGATCCACTCCAATACGTCGGGAGCTCATTGTTGTGAGAATTCATCAACTCTAAACTCAGCCATTGGAAACGAGAAAATTCGAATACTTCATTAAAAAAAATTATATAATATTTAAAAAAATACATAATTAAAAAAAAAAATTACATAATACTTAAAAAAAAAAGTTAAAAATTACAACCCTCGGCTCTCACTCCTCCTCGTCCTCGTCCTCGTCCCCGTCCCCGTCGCCCGTGCCGCTGCCGCCTCCGACGTCCCCGCCCCCAACCTCGACGCCATAATCATCAATAGGTGGCATTCCTAACTCGCGCCGACATGTGTCGACCACATCCTTGCACATCCTTTTGTACACAGGATCGCGCGTGCTATACCACCTATGCATGGTCTGACTCAGGGTCTTCGTTAGCTGCGCGCGGGCGAGACGAGCGTACTCATCTGGGGCTTCAGGGGCCTCCGATTCTACCTCGAAGGACCCGCTGCGGCTGACGCTTCCCCTCGCCATCCGTTGCGCATCCTTTTGCTCCATCGGGCGACGACGACGGCGGGAGTCTGATCGTGGTAGCGGGGCCAATTCCCCGGCTTCGGGGAGCTCGTGCGAACCAACACTGCTACTGTACTCACCGAAGAGTTGATCTTCGTCCGCTTCCAGCCCGAGTCGACACCCGCACAAAACTTTTGCGAATCTCTAACCACGAGAAAGGCCTCCCATTGGTCAAACTCATTGAACTTCAATTCTTTTTCGGGATACTGGGCCAAGGCCCGGTTCTTCACATCCTCCTCAGACATGCCGCTGGTCACCATGCGCAGGTTGTTTTGGTAGAGGGCGGCAAAACGACTGAGCTTAGGCCTCAACCGATCCCATTGTTTCCGGCATTGCTCGGAAGTGCGAGGCCTCGCCCCAGCCGGTTTGTGTGTTAGGTAAGCCTCACTAATGCGCTTCCACAATCAGTCAATATACTGATTCGCCCCGATATAGGGATCCTCGAATACACCGACCCAGGCCTTCGCAAGCGCGGCGTTTTCCCACACGGTCTAGATCGACCTCTTCTCACCCTCCTCCTCTGCCCCCGTTTGCGAGGAAGTGTTCGGGGCTTTCTAGTTGCCCTTGCCCTTACCACCGCCCCTGGCCTTGCCCTTGCCTTTGTCCCTGCCCCTTGCAGCAGGCTCCGCCTCATCGGGAGTCTCACGGATCGGCGATAGCCCTAACTCCTGCCCCAACTGCTCAAAGGAGAAAGTCTCGATACCAGCGTACTGAGTCTCCGAAACACTACTAGGGGAATCATCGGCCAACAAATCTATATATGGGCGATAGACAGATCCCCTAGGCGTCTGAGGGCTCCTGTGCTGCATCGACCCACCCACCCCCGCCATATTTGGCGGCGTACCGCCCATCCCCGCCATATTTGGCGGCGTACTCCCCATCTCCGCTGCCCCCGGCATCATCCCACCCACCCCCGCCATATTTGGCGACGTACCGCCCATCCCCGCTGTCCCGGGCATCATCCCACCCATCTGACTCATCCAATTGTACATATTTAAGAACATTTGGGGAGTAATCCCCGCCATCCCTGCCATTTGGGGATTCATCCCCCCCATTTGGGGATTCATCCCCGCATTAAAAGTTTCCCTCCGTTCCGGCGGGAAACGTGGGTGTGTTTCCTCCGCTCGTGTTGGGGGAGTTCCTATTGTACTCCATTTAGAAATGAAATTTGTATATTTTAGAGAGAGAAACTTGTCAACACAATTGGTGTGAATGAAATGAAGTTCAACGAGCCCTAGGTATAGAGTTTTTTTTTTTTTTTTAAATAATAAATTAAAAGTTCCAAAATAAACCCAAAAATAATTATCGATGTTGTCTATTATCCACACATAAAATGCAGACTATAATGCAGACTAAAATGCAGACTATAATGATTAATCTCTATCTTCCATTTCTCTCTATAAATAATGGTTTTTCACATAAAATGTTGTCTATATATTATCGATGTTGAAGCAGTTAAGGAGAGGTTTTAGTAGAACTTCCATCTTTTAGAACTATTGCCGTCACAAACTTATTCTCACTCTCTATCACCACCGCTGCGTCTTCACCCTTCTTCATCAACAACTATGGCCAGCAGTTCTTCCCTATACATACAATATTCATATTAAAATTACCTAAATATTTTATCTCAATTTATATAGACATTAAACCGACATAGGGAGCAGTAACGACGTAACCAAAAGCGTCCACCCAAACCCTGACACGGCTACAATTGATTTCCTTGGTTGTGGGAGTCCCTTCTAGTATAATTAACGCCCTCACGAACTTATTCTCACTCTCAATCACCTCTGCTGCCTCTTCGCCTTCTTCCCCACCAACTCCGGCCATGCTTCCTTCCCTATACCTATATTCACATTAAAATCAAATATTAATTTCATGACAAGTTATTTATAGAAATACTCCATAGTAGTATTATATATGAAATACAAACATATGTAAAGTTATATATGAAATACTCTAGTATTGCTGCATGCTTGATTTCTTTGTGAGTGAAGTAGATGAAATGGTTGATGATGGTAGATTCCACACTTCACACCATATTTATAGAGAGAATGAGAATTGCACGTTTAAGTTGAAATTTGAAAAATGGGACCATTGCAATTTTTATTTATTGTTTAGGGGATTATAATTTTCAATTTTGATTGTAATGAATTTATGCGGAGAATGGAGATACTATCATCCAAACTTTCACTCCCACTTCTAATTAAGTAGCCTTCGCTCCTCCACATGCACGCGTTTAATTTTATCCTCTTATGCAAATTAAAAAAATATATAAATAAATAAACGTGACTACTAATTTTATATTCCCTATGTCTCGCTTTAGCAGTCCTATTGACTTTTCTGTCATTTTTTGTAAAAATGATAAAAAATAGTTAAAGAGGAGAAATGATAAATTAAGAGGGAGAATAATATATTGTCTCTCTTACTTTACCATTTCTCCACTTTAACTATTTTTTATTATTTTTACAAAAAGAGGGCAGAAAAGTCAATGAGACTGCTAAAGCAGGACGGAGAGAGTATCATTAATTAACATCTAGTTACCCAATCAAATATACAGATTATTGATTTAACTGAATCCACACGCAGTTAACCTTTTTTTGCAACCATATCAATATTATAAGGTGGGTTGCATTTTCTATTAATAATAAATGCTTCAATTTTATTTTTCTATTTTATTAATTTTATACTAAAATTTGTTTTGTCGACCAACATACTTTTTATGGATGAAGGTAGCATTAAAAGTACTATCACCATTGAATGAAATTCCGAGTAAATTCTAGTTGAAAGTTTGATTCAGATTTTTATTCCAAAAAATTAAGAATACAAAACTTATATAGTCGTAATTGCTAATTATCGATGTTGGATGTTGGCGATTTAAGAAGAAAAAGCTCATTGCTCATCCTATTGCCTATACGTGGAGAAAATCTATTAATCTACTCATATAATCTTGATTCAAGTTATAATAATTACATGAGATTGGAAATTGAGT